>NC_091132.1:10000-310000 GCF_040183065.1 Periplaneta americana
GCCGGAGAAGCCGTGCGGCGACGAGGTGCACCGCATGCAAGCAGGAGCGGCGACGGCACAGAGGCGGTGCGGCGGAGGAGTGCTCGAGGCGACGGAGAGTCGGACCGGAGGCGACGCGGTGCGGCGGGGCTGCGGACGGACGACGATGCTCGGTGCGCGTTGTCGGGTATTGCAGGGGAGAGAAGCGTGTTGTCGGATATTGAAGGCGGAACGGAGCGGTTTGAGTGGTAATACGTGTCTACATATGACTGCATCGTCGCGATCGATGCACTCATATGTATACTTGTATTACCACTCAAACCGCTCCGTTCCGCCTTCAATATCCGACAACACGCTTCTCTACCCTCCTATTCCTCCGATGTCCCTCGATGTCCCGCGCCGCCTCCCTCCTCTGATGTCCCACGATGTCCCGCGCTGCCTCCCTCCTCCGATGTCCCACGATGTCCCGCGCCGCCTCCCTCCTCCGATGTCCCGCGATGCCTCCCTCCTCCGATGTCCCACGATGTCCCACGATGTCCCGCGCCGCCTCCCTCCTCCGATGTCCCGCGCTGCCTCCCTCTTCCGATGTCCCACGATGTCCCACGATGTCCCACGATGTCCCACGATGTCCCACGATGTCCCACGATGTCCCACGATGTCCAGCGCTGCCTCCCTCCTCCGATGTCCCACGATGTCCAGCGCTGCCTCCCTCCTCCGATGTCCCACGATGTCCCGCGCCGCCTCCCTCCTCCGACGTCCCGCGATGTCCCACGATGTCCCACGATGTCCAGCGCTGCCTCCCTCCTCCGATGTCCCACGATGTCCCGCGCCGCCTCCCTCCTATAACCGAATCGAATACCCGACAACGCGCACCGATCCGCCTTCTATATCTTACAACGCACTCTGATCCGCAGTGCACAACCGACAACGCGATCCGATACGCCTCTCGTCGACGATGACCCACGATGTGACCCTCCGATGTCCCACGATGTCCCGCGCCGCCTCCCTCCTCTGATGTCCCACGATGTCCCGCGCTGCCTCCCTCCTCCGATGTCCCACGATGTCCCGCACCGCCTCCCTCCTCCGATGTCCCACGATGTCCAGCGCTGCCTCCCTCCTCCGATGTCCCACGATGTCCAGCGCTGCCTCCCTCCTCCGATGTCCCACGATGTCCTGCGCTGCCTCCCTCCTCCGATGTCCCGCGATGTCCCACGATGTCCAGCGCTGCCTCCCTCCTCCGATGTCCCGCGATGTCCCACGATGTCCCGCGCCGCCTCTCTCCTATAACCGAATCGAATACCCGACAACGCGCACCGATCCGCCTTCTATATCCTACAACGCACTCTGATCCGCAATGCACAACCGACAACGCGATCCGATACGCCTCTCGTCCACGATGACCCACGATGTCACCCTTCCTCCGATGTCCCACGATGTCCCGCGCCGCCTCCCTCCTCTGATGTCCCACGATGTCCCGCGCCGCCTCCATCCTCTGATGTCCCACGATGTCCCGCGCTGCCTCCCTCCACCGATGTCCCACGATGTCCCGCGCCGCCTCCCTCCTCCGATGTCCCACGATGTCCCGCGCCGCCTCCCTCCTCCGATGTCCCACGATGTGCAGCTCTGCCTCCCTCCTCCGATGTCCCGCGATGTCCCACGATGTCCCGCGCCGCCTCCCTCCTCCGATGTCCCGCGCTGTCTCGCTCCACCACTGTCCCGCACTATCTCCCTCCTCCGATATCCCACGATGTCCCACGCCGCCTCCCTCCTCGGATGTTGTCCGGAACGGCGGCGGACCGGTGGCGAGGCGGAACGGCGCATCGGAACGACGAGGCGGATCACCGGCAAGACGGACCGACAGAAACACAACGACGAACCGACGCCTAAACGGCGAGAGATAATTAGAGGCAAGGCGCTACGACGGCAAGGCGGACCAGCATTCAGGCGGAACGACCAATCGGAATGCCAACGAGAAGAATCGGCGGCGAGACGGACAGACTGAAAAACGGCGACAAACCCCGGTGGAACGTCGGCGACGGCAAATAGCGTCGACTTGCAACGGCGGAAAAGTGGAGACAGGCAGCCAGGCAGACAGGATCAGAACGGCAACGACGCGGATTGGCGGACTGGCGAGACGGAGCTGCGGCAGCGTCAAGTCGCGACGACGGCAATGAGACGGAGGCGACGGCAACGGCGGGGGGTGGAGATGGTGGCTACGGAGGCGACAAAGAGGCGTCGGCGGCAAGACACAGACACGGCTGCCAGGGAGGCTGCGTCGACAGAGACGGACAGCCAGCGACGGCTTCGAGACGGTTTGCAGGCGGCGGTGACAGAGATGCACGGCGATGCGGCGAGGGCGGCGAAACGAAGAGGCGGCGCCAACGGGGGAAACACGGATTAGCGACGGCGAGACGGAGACGCGACAAAAACACGGTATGAGAGGCGGCGGCGACTGCAGAGGGACAGAGAGACTGAGGCGACAACGGGGAGACGGAATGGCGGTGACGGTAAGACACAAAGACGACGGCGACGGCTGGGGCGACGACGGGGAGACCGATTGGCGCCGACGGCGGCGGGACGAAGAGGCGGCTACGACGACGAGACGGATTGGCGGCTGCGGCGGCGAGTAGACACGACAAAGACTCGGTGTGAGAGGCTGGGGCGACTGCAGAGAGACGGAGAGGCGGAGGCGACGACAAGGAGACGGATTGGCGGCGACGGCGAGACACAGACGACGGCGACGGCGGCGGAACGGAGAGGCTGAGGCGACGACGGGGAGACGGATTGGCGGCGACGGCGGCGGAACGGAGAGGCTGAGGCGACGACAGGGAGACGGATTGGCTGCGACGGCGAGACACAGAGACGACGGCGGCGGAACGGAGAGGCTGAGGCGACGACGGGGAGACGGATTAGCGGCGACGGCGACACACAGAGGCGACGGCGACGGCGGCGGAACGGAGAGGCTGAGGCGACGACAAGGAGACGGATTGGCGGCGACGGCGACAGAGACGACGACGATGGCGGCGGAACGGAGAGGCTCAGGCGACGACGGGGAGACGGATTGGCGGCGAGACACAGACGACGGCGACGGCGGCGGAACGGAGAGGATGAGGCGACGACGGGGAGACGGATTGGCGGCGACGGCGAGAAACAGAGACGGCGGCGGAACGGAGAGGCTGAGGCGACGACAAGGAGGCGGATTGGCGGCGACGGCGACACACAGAGACGACGGCGACGGCGGCGGAACGGAGAGGCTGAGGCGACGACAAGGAGGCGGATTGGCGGCGACGGCGGCGGAACGGAGAGGCCGAGGCGACGACAAGGAGACGGATTGGCGGCGACGGCGACGCACAGAGACGACAGCGACGGCGGCGGAACGGAGAGGCCGAGGCGACGACAAGGAGACGGATTGGCGGCGACGGCGACGCACAGAGACGACGGCGACGGCGGCGGAACGGAGGCGCTGAGGCGACGACGGGGAGACGGATTAGCGGCGACGGCGACACACAGAGGCGACGGCGACGGCGGCGGAACGGCGACGACGGGGAGACGGATTGGCGGCGACGGCGACAGAGACGACGGCGACGGCGACGGCGACGGCGGAGGAACGGAGAGGCTCAGGCGACGACGGGGAGACGGATTGGCGGCGACGGCGAGACACAGAGACGACGGCGGCGGAACGGAGAGGATGAGGCGACGACGGGGAGACGGATTGGCGGCGACGGCGAGAAACAGAGACGGCGGCGACGGCGGCGGAACGGAGAGGCTGAGGCGACGACAAGGAGGCGGATTGGCGGCGACGGCGACACACAGAGACGACGGCGACGGCGGCGGAACGGAGAGGCTGAGGCGACGACAAGGGGGCGGATTGGCGGCGACGGCGGCGGAACGGAGAGGCCGAGGCGACGACAAGGAGACGGATTGGCGGCGACGGCGACGCACAGAGACGACGGCGACGGCGGCGGAACGGAGAGGCTGAGGCGACGACGGGGACACGGATTGGCGGCGACGGCGAGACACAGAGACGACGGCGGCGGAACGGAGAGGCTGAGGCGACGACGGGGAGACGGATTAGCGGCGACGGCGACGGCGGCGGAACGGAGAGGCTGAGGCGACGACGGGGAGACGGATTTGCGGCGACGGCGACGGCGGCGGAACGGAGAGGCTGAGGCGACGACGGGGAGACGGATTTGCGGCGACGGCGACGGCGGCGGAACGGAGAGGCTGAGGCGACGACGGGGAGACGGATTTGCGGCGACGGCGAGACACAGAGGCGACGGCGACGGCGGCGGAACGGAGAGGCTGAGGCGACGACAAGGAGACGGATTGGCGGCGACGGCGAGACACAGAGACGAAGGCGACGGCGGCAGAACGGAGAGACTGAGGCGACGCCGGGGAGACGGATTGGCGGCGACGGCGACGGCGGCGGAACGGAGAGGCTGAGGCGACGACGGGGAGACGGATTAGCGGCGACGGCGAGACACAGAGGCGACGGCGACGGCGGCGGAACGGAGAGGCTGAAGCGACGACAAGGAGACGGATTGGCGGCGACGGCGACGGCGGCGGAACGGAGAGGCTGAGGCGACGACGGGGAGACGGATTAGCGGCGACGGCTACGGCGGCGGAACGGAGAGGCTGAGACGACGACAAGGAGACGGATTAGCGGCGACGGCGACACACAGAAACGACGGCGACGGCGGCGGACCGGAGAGGCTGAGGCGACGACGGGGAGACGGATTGGCGGCGACGGCGAGGCACAGAGACGACGGCGAAGGCGGCGGAACGAAGAGGATGAGGCGACGACGGGGAGACGGATTGGCGGCGACGGCGAGATACAGAGACGACGGCGGCGGAACGGAGAGGCTGAGGCGACGACGGGGAGACAGATTGGCGGCGACGGCGAGACACTGAGACGACGGCGACTATGGCATTACGGAGACGCGGCGGAGGCGAGACGGATTGGCAGCGGCGGGACGGACAAGCGACAAAGACACTGTGACAGGCGACGACGGGATGTAGGGGCGGCGGCAGCGGCGGCGACAAGACGGATTGGCGGCGACTGCGGTGGGACGAAGAGGCGGCTACGACGACGGCGAAACGGATTGGCGGCTGCGGCGCCGACGGAGGAGAGCCGGATTAGCGGCGGCGAAACGGAGACTCGACAATGACACGGTGTGAGAGGCGGGGGCGACTGCAGAGACGGAGAGGCTGAGGAGACGACAAGGAGACGGATTAGCGGCGACGGCGACACACAGAGACGACGGCGACGGCGGCGGCGGCGGCGGCGGAACGGAGAGGCTGAGGCGACGACGGGGAGACGGATTGGCGGCGACGGCGAGACACAGAGACGACGGCGACGGCGGCGGGACGGAGAGGCTGAGGCTGAGGCGACGACGGGGAGACGGATTGGCGGCGACGGCGTCTATGGCGTTACGGAGAGGCGGCGGATGCAAGACGGATTAGCGGCGGCGGAACGGAGACGCGACAAAGACACTGTGACAGGCGGCGACGGGTTGTTGGTGCGGCGGCGACGAACAGGCGGCTACGACGACGAGACGGATTGGCGGCTGCGGCGCCGACGGAGGAGAGACGGATTAGAGACGGAGACACGACAAAGACAAAGTGTGAGAGGCGGCGACGACTGCGGATGGACATAGAGGCTGAGGCGACGACGGGGAGACGGATTGGCGGCAACAGCGAGTCACAGAGACGACGGCGACTATGGCATTACCCGAGACGCGGCGGAGGCGAGACGGATTGGCAGCGGCGGGACGGACACGCGACAAAGACACTGTGACAAGCGGCGATGGGATGTAGGAGCGGCGGCAGCGGCGGCGACGAGACGGATTGGCGGCGACGGCGGCGAGACGAAGAGGCGGCTACGACGACGAGACGGATTGGCGGCTGCGGCGTCGACGGAGGAGAGCCGGATTATCGGCGGCGAGACGGAGACTCGACAATGACACGGTGTGAGAGGCGGGGGCGACTGCAGAGAGACGGCGAGGCTGAGGCGACGACAAGGAGACGGATTGGCTGCGACGGCGAGACACAGAGACGGCGGCGACGGCGGCGGAACGGAGAGGCTGAGGCGACGAGGGGGAGACGGATTGGCGGCGACGGCGACTATGGCGTTACGGAGAGGCGGCGGAGGCTAGACGGATTTGCGGCGGCGGAACGGAGACGCGACAAAGATACTGTGACAGGCGGCGACGGGTTGTAGGGGCGGCGGCGGCGACGAGACGGATTGGCGGCAACGGCGGCGGGACGAAGAGGCGGCTACGACGACGAGACGGATTGGCGGCTGCGGCGCCGACGCAGGAGAGCCGGATTAGCGGCGGCGAGACGGAGACTCGACAATGACACGGTGTGAGAGGCGGGGGCGACTGCAGAGAGACGGCGAGGCTGAGGCGACGACGGGGAGACTGATTGGCGGCGACGGCGAGACACAGAGACGACGGCGACTATGGCGTTACGGAGAGGCGGCGGAGGCAAGACGGATTGGCGGCGGCGGAACGGAGACGCGACAAAGACACTGTGACAGGCGGCGACGGGATGTAGGAGCGGCGGCGGCGGCGACGAGACGGATTGGCGGCGACGGCGGCGGGACGAAGAGGTGGCTACGACGACGGCGAGAGGAATTGGCGGCTGCGGCGCTGACGGAGTGGTGACGGATTTGTGGCGGCGAGACGGAGACACGACAAAGACACGGTGTGAGAGGCGCCGGCGACTGCGGAGGGACGAAGAGGCTGAGGCGACGACGGGGAGACGCATTCGCTGCGACGACGGCGGCGAGACAGAGAGGCGGCGGCGATGACGGCGAGACGGATTGGCGGCGACGAGACACAGAGACGACGGTGACTGCCGCGGGACGGAGAAGCGGCGGTGGCGGGGCTGAGTGGGGAAGGCGAGACAGACACGCCGCGGCGACGGAGGCGTACGGAGAAGCGGAAGCGACGGCAGCGACACACACACACACACAGGAGGCGACTGCGGCTCGACACAGACGCGGTGGCGGTACGAAGAGGAGCGACGGCAACAGCGAGACACGAGGAGGCGGCGTATTCGTGACGGAGATGTGGCGGCGACGAGACAAAGAGGCGGCAACGGCGACGATCCAGATTGGGAGCGGCGAGACTAAGACGCGACGGGATAGAGCCGGCGGCCGGACGGAGCAACCCCGATTACACACTACTATACCCTTCGCTTACCCGACAACCCACCTCGCATGTCCGACGACGCGCACCGATCCGTGTCTTATACCCGACAACGCACACCGATCCTCCTCGCATACCCGACGACGCGCACCGATCCGCCTCCGATACCCGACGACGCGCATCGATCCGCCTCGCATACCCGACAGCGCGATCCGATCCGCCTCGCATACCCGACGACGCGCATCGATCCGCCTCGCATACCCGACAGCGCGATCCGATCCGCCTCGCATACCCGACGACGCGCATCAATCCGCCTCGCATACCCGACGACGCGCACCGATCCGCCTCGCATACCCGACAACGCGATCCGATCCGCCTCGCATACCCGACAACGCGCACCGATCCACCTCCCATACCCGGCAACGCGCACCGATCCGCCTCGCATACCCGACGACGCGCACCGATTCGCCTCGCATTCCCAACAACGCGCACCGATCCGCCTCGCATACCCGACGACGCGCACCGATCCGCATCGCATACCCGACGACGCGCACCGATCCGCCTCGCATACCCGACAACGCGCACCGATCCGCCTCCCGTATCCCGACAACGCGCACCGATCCGCCTCGCATACCCGACGACGCGAACCGATCCGCTTCACATACCCGACGACGCGCACCGATCAGCCTCACATACCCGACAACGCGCACCGATCCGCCTCGCATACCCGACGACGCGCACCGATCCGCCTCGCATACCCAACGACGCGCACCGATCCGCTTCACATACCCGACGACGCGCACCGATCCGCCTCGCGACGACGCGCACCGATCCGCCTCGCATTCCCGACAACGCGCACCGATCCGCTTCCCATACCCGACGACGCGCACCGATCCGCCTCGCATACCCGACGACGCTCAACGATCCGCCTCGCATACCCGACGACGCGCACCGATCCACCTCGCATACACGACGACGCGATCCGATCCGCCACGCATACCCGACGAAGCGCACCGATGCGCCTCCCATTTCCGACAACGCGCACCGATCCGCCTCGCATACCCGACGACGCGCACCGATCCGCCTCGCATACCCGACGACGCGCTCCGATCCGCCTCGCATAACCGACAACGCGCACCGATCCGCCTCGCATACCCGACGACGCGCACCGATCCGCCTCGCATACCCGACGACGCGCACCGATCCGCCTCGCATACCCGACGACGCGCACCGATCCGCCTCCCATACCCGAAGGGCACCGATCCGCCTCGCATACCCGACGACGCGCACCGTTCTGCCTCGCGTACCCGTCAACGCGCACCGATCCGCCTCCCGTATCCCGACAACGCGCACCGATCCGCCTCGCATACCCGACGACGCGAACCGTTCCGCCTCGCATTCCCAACAACGCGCACCGATCCGCCTCGCATACCCGACGACGCGCACCGATCCGCCTCGCATACCCGACGACGCGCACCGATCCGCCTCGCATACGCGCACCGATCCGCTTCGCATACCCGACGACGCACACCGATCCGCCTCCCATACCCGACGACGCGCACCGATCCGCCTCGCGACGACGCGCACCGATCCGCCCGCATACCCGACGACGCGCACCGATCCGCTTCACATACCCGACGACGCGCACCGATCCGCCTCGCATACCAGACGACGCGCACCGATCCGCCCGCATACCCGACGACGCGCACCGATCCGCTTCACATACCCGACGACGCGCACCGATCCGCCTCGCGTACCCGATGTCGCGCTCCGATCTGCCTCGTATACCCGAAAACGCTCTCCGCCACGCCGATATTCCCCGATCCGTCCCGCCACACCGCAGTTCGCCGCCACGTAACTCCGAGGTTCCCCGCTCCGCCACGCCACGCCACGCCGAAGTACCCCGATCTGCCCCGCCACGCTAAAGATTCCCGCCAAGCAACGCCGATGTTCCCATTCCGCCCCGCCCCGCCCCGCCCCGCCCCGCCCCGCCGAAGTTCCCTAATCAGCCTCGCCACTCCGAAATTACCGGTTTCTTCGGCCACGTCGAAGTACCCCGATCCGCCCCGCCCCGCCCCGCCCCGCCCCGCCGAAGTTCCCCAATCAGCCTCGCCACTCCGAAATTACCGGTTTCTTCGGCCACGTCGAAGTACCCCGATCCGCCCCGCCCCGCCCCGCCCCGCCGAAGTTCCCCAATCAGCCTCGCCACTCCGAAATTACCGGTTTCTTCGGCCACGCCGAAGTACCCCGATCCGCCCCGCCGCGCAGGAGTTCCCCGCTCCGCTCCATTCTGGAGACCGTTCCGGTATATCTATTTTATTAACAGGTTTTTCTATTCGGGAACAATCCGCACCGCCAACCAAACATCAGTAGCGCAGTACAAGATCATTCCTCGTAGGCGAAATACCGGGCGAGATCAAGTGTCTTTAAACCGTCATAATACAGTACCCGACATCGCTTTGTTTCATCTTAACTGGTTTCTATTCAGAGGTGAAGCTCCACTGCTAACCCAACAACATTCGCAAGGCGGAGCTTCATTCCCCGTACGCGAGAGGTCGGGCGTGATCAAGTGTCTTTAAACCGTCATAATACAGTACCCGACATCGCTTTGTTTCATCTTTAACTGGTTTCTCTTAAGAGGTGAAGCTCCACTGCTAACCCAACAACATTCGCTAGGCGGAGCTTCATTCCCCGCACGCGAGAGGCCGGGCGTGATCAAGTGTCTTTAAACCGTCATAATACAGTACCCGACATCGCTTTGTTCCATTCTCTTGACCGTTCCAGTCTTTGTACTTTATTAACAGGTTTTTCAAATGGCGAAGAATCCGCACCGCTATTCGAACAATAGCGGAGGTTCATTCGCGGTAGGAGGGAGGCCGGGAGAAATCAAATGTCTTTTAACCGGGATAATACAGTACCCGACATCCCTTTGTATCATCCGGTATTTCTATTTTATTAACAGTTTTTTCTAATGCGGGAGAATCATATTTGTTACTTTCGCCTCTTTATCTTCAGTCATCAATTCCATTCTCATTTCTGCTCTATTTCAGTCATGTTTCCTCTAATTCTAAATTACATTTTCCCATTTCATAAATTACATTCTGTTTTAAAAATCATACATCTTCACATTATTCTCCACTTGTTTTCCATCCTCCACCACTTTTTTACATTATTCTCCAGACCACTCTCACTATCTCACTCTTTACCTCCATTTTCATTCTCATTTCCAGCATCTTATTCACATTTATTGTTTTACCATGTCACTTTCAACTTCCAACTCCCGTTTCCATTCCGTAGCATTTTCATATTCATTTCCAAATCTCCCTCTAATTTCCTTTTCATTTTCACATACATTTTCCATTCTAATTTTCATCACTATTTTCACTTCTTTTGGGTTGCAATCACTCCCACTTCCACCTCCTTCATATTTATCTCCACTTTGCTCTCGTATTCATCATTAAATATCTCTTCAATCTCATTAACGTTTCCCCCATCCTTAATATCACATTCATCTACACTTTCTTTCTTCCCTCTGCAATTTTCCTATCCATACCATTCTGCAATTTCATTAGCGTTTCACCTTCATTTCCATTATCCTTTCCACGACCACAATATTATCTACCTTCATTTTCATTTTCATCTCCTTCAAATCCACAACCGTATTCACTCTTTCTCTTATTCTACTCGTTTATCCACTTTCTCGCCACTCTAATTTTATCTTACTTATGTCTGCCTTCATTTCCATTCCCAATCAACAATTGCAATCTCATTCACAATCACATTTTCAACTTCTAATTCCCATTAATCCCCACCATTTTCATATTCATCTCCATCGCCATTCCACTCTCCGGTGCAATTAATCAAATTTCTTTCCTATTTCGACCACGGCATTCACAATTATTACCATCCCATCATTCTCTCTTTCCACTCCTACATATTCCCATTGATCTCCACTTTCTTTCCTACATGCTTCACCTTTTCATCTCCACCTCCATACTGAAACTTTATTTATTTTTATTACATTAACTTCACTTTCATTTTTATTTCCACCACCACATACACAAATATTCCCTGCCATTATTCTCCATATCCTTAACTCGTACTATTTTTCACTGAACACATTTAACATATGGACCTACGCAAACAGTTCTACATCTCACACATTTCCCCAAGTACATATTATATGTACTTATTCCTCTGTAGCTCTAAAAAAAACGTCAACAGAGATTATTTTCCAATTCCACTTCGGATCTCGGTCGTATTACACAATCTAATGCACTTGTACAACAAGTTTTGCAACTATAGAGTTTTTCGATATTTCCGTCTCGTACACCAGCAGTCGACAGCTCCCTTAATTTTTCGAAGATTATAACTTACAAACTTCTTCACATCTTTTAATTTTCTTATCGTTCCTTAGCCACATATATATAATATTAAACTTATCATTTATATTTTGTTATCGTCCCTTAGCGATAAACATGACTTTCAAATTATCTTTTGTTTTCTACTGTTCTCCAGCGATATAATTCATATTCTAGTTATGATTTATATTCTGTTATCGTTCATTACCATTATCTACAGTATAACATTCAACTTGTCATTTCTATTCTGTTATGGTTAGGTAACTTTCTACTCCAGTTATTTTCTTCTCAAGACTTTCAGGTCTTATTTGTCAATTAACAGGTCTCTTCTTTTACAGGCGACAATCAGAGCCCTCAGACTACCAACAGTCTTCAGCCCCAACTTCTTTCCCCGTAACGAGAGGCTGGGCGTGATCAAGAGTCTTTAAACCGTTACAACACAATACCCCACATCGCCACATTCAAGTTCCATCTGCGGACCTCAGACAAACGCCTCACTCCTTCGGCTCCGTGACACTACTATCCACTCTTCGCAGAGAGCCCTCGCTCTCATTCAACATTCAAATTTCTATACCATTTTCATAATCTTTTCGGTCTTAGTCATTCATTCACACATTTCTTTGCATGCTTTCTGTCCTCTCAATCGCAAAACTGAAGAGGGACGAGACTTCTTTCCCCGCAAGCGGGAGACCAGGCGATTACTCTCTTTAAGCCGTCATTAACTCCACACCACATCGTTACATTCACCTTTCTTCTGCGGAGCGCAATCTCCTTGCCTCGCTCTAAAGCGAGAGATGTACTGCTCCGTTACACTGCAACTCACTCATGCCAGATCGCCCCGAATTTTACTGCACATTAAAATTTGTACACCATCTATTTCAGTTTTTGTCACCGCTCCCCTCTTATTCGTCCATCAACAATTTCTTTTATACGGGAAATTCTCCGACATCGACCACCAAAACTTCTTCCCTGTAGACCACAACCCGGGCGATATCACGTTTCATTAAACCGCCATATCACTGCACTCCACATCGCCATATTCGCCTCCCATCTGCATATCTAAGATGCATCGCACCTCTCTAACACGCGGAAGAACGTAATCCTGCGTGACGCAACTCACACATCATGCAACTCCAAATACATATTCTTATTCCACTTACTTCATGTTCATGACTGTTCCGCTCTTAGTAGTTCATTAACAAACATAGTACATTGTACATTCTCGCCTCAAGCACAGCAGGAATCTCGCCGGCTGGGCTTCAATCCCTGTAAGCGAGTCGACAGGCGACATCACGTGTCCTTAAACCGTCAAATCACAGTAAAAGACAACACAGGGCTCAGTTCACTCCGAGCGGTGGAACGTCCATCAGTCCTGGCCGAGAGAATGGGCGAGATCAAGAGTCTTTAAACAGTCAAAAGACAGTACCCAATTCCCTATGTTCAAGTTCCATCTCCTGAGTGGAAGTACGTATTTCTGTTTGAGACTACCAAGGCGCACTGTCAACTTTCTATTACAATTATTTTCTTCTCAACACCTTCAGGTATTATCAGTCAATTAACAGGTTTCTTATTTTTACAGGGGAAAATCAGAGCCCTCAGACTACCAACAGTCTTCAGCCCCAACTTCTTTCCCCGTAACGAGAGGCCGGGCGTGATCAAGAGTCTTTAAACCGTTACAACACAGTACCCGACATCGCCACATTCAAGTTCCATCTGCGGACCTCAGACAATCGCCTTACTCATACCGCTCCGTGACACTACAGTCCACTCTTCGCAGAGAGCCCTCGCTCTCATTCAACATTCAAATTTCTATACCATTTTCATAATCATTTCGGTTTTAGTCATTCATTCACACATTTCTTTGCATGCTTTCTGTCCTCTCAATCGCAAAACTGACGAGGGACGAGACTTCTTTCCCCGCAAGCGGGAGACCAGGCGATTACTCTCTTTAAGCCGTCATTAACTCCACACCACATCGTTACATTCAGCTTTCTTCTGCGGAGCGCAATCTCCTTGCCTCGCTCTAAAGCGAGAGATGTACTGCTCCGTTACACCGCAACTCACTCATGCCAGATCGCCCCGAATTTTACTGCACATTAAAATTTGTACACCATCTATTTCAGTTATTGTCACCGCTCCCCTCTTATTCGTTCATCAACAATTTCTTTTATACGGGAAATTCTCCGACATCGACCACCAAAACTTCTTCCCTGTAGACCACAGGCCGGGCGATATCACGTTTCATTAAACCGCCATATCACTGCACTCCACATCGCCATATTCGCCTCCCATCTGCACATCTCAGATGCATCGCACCTCTCTAACACGCGGAAGAACGTAATCCTGCGTGACGCAACTCTCACATCATGCAACTCCAAATACATATTCTTATTCCACTTACTTCATATTCATGACTGTTCCGCTCTTAGTAGTTCATTAACAAACATAGTACATTGTACATTCTCGCCTCAAGCACAGCAGGAATCTCGCCGGCTGGACTTCAATCCCTGTAAGCGAGTCGACAGGCGACATCACGTGTCCTTAAACCGTCAAATCACAGTAAAAGACAACACAGGGCTCAGTTCACTCCGAGCGGTGGAACGTCCATCAGTCCTGGCCGAGAGAATGGGCGAGATCAAGAGTCTTTAAACAGTCAAAAGACAGTACCCAATTCCCTATGTTCAAGTTCCATCTCCTGAGTGGAAGTACGTATTTCTGTTTGAGACTACCAAGGCGCACTGTCAACTTTCTATTCCAATTATTTTCTTCTCAACACCTTCAGGTATTATCAGTCAATTAACAGGTTTCTTATTTTTACAGGGGAAAATCAGAGCCCTCTGACTACCAACAGTCTTCAGCCCCAACTTCTTTCCCCGTAACGAGAGGCCGGGCGTGATCAAGAGTCTTTAAACCGTTACAACACAGTACCCGACATCGCCACATTCAAGTTCCATCTGCGGACCTCAGACAATAGCCTTACTCGTACCGCTCCGTGACACTACAGTCCACTCTTCGCAGAGAGCCCTCGCTCTCATTCAACATTCAAATTTCTATACCATTTTCATAATCATTTCGGTTTTAGTCATTCATTCACACATTTCTTTGCATGCTTTCTGTCCTCTCAATCGCAAAACTGACGAGGGACGAGACTTCTTTCCCCGCAAGCGGGAGACCAGGCGATTACTCTCTTTAAGCCGTCATTAACTCCACACCACATCGTTACATTCAGCTTTCTTCTGCGGAGCGCAATCTCCTTGCCTCGCTCTAAAGCGAGAGATGTACTGCTCCGTTACACCGCAACTCACTCATGCCAGATCGCCCCGAATTTTACTGCACATTAAAATTTGTACACCATCTATTTCAGTTATTGTCACCGCTCCCCTCTTATTCGTTCATCAACAATTTCTTTTATACGGGAAATTCTCCGACATCGACCACCAAAACTTCTTCCCTGTAGACCACAGGCCGGGCGATATCACGTTTCATTAAACCGCCATATCACTGCACTCCACATCGCCATATTCGCCTCCCATCTGCACATCTCAGATGCATCGCACCTCTCTAACACGCGGAAGAACGTAATCCTGCGTGACGCAACTCTCACATCATGCAACTCCAAATACATATTCTTATTCCACTTACTTCATATTCATGACTGTTCCGCTCTTAGTAGTTCATTAACAAACATAGTACATTGTACATTCTCGCCTCAAGCACAGCAGGAATCTCGCCGGCTGGACTTCAATCCCTGTAAGCGAGTCGACAGGCGACATCACGTGTCCTTAAACCGTCAAATCACAGTAAAAGACAACACAGGGCTCAGTTCACTCCGAGCGGTGGAACGTCCATCAGTCCTGGCCGAGAGAATGGGCGAGATCAAGAGTCTTTAAACAGTCAAAAGACAGTACCCAATTCCCTATGTTCAAGTTCCATCTCCTGAGTGGAAGTACGTATTTCTGTTTGAGACTACCAAGGCGCACTGTCAACTTTCTATTCCAATTATTTTCTTCTCAACACCTTCAGGTATTATCAGTCAATTAACAGGTTTCTTATTTTTACAGGGGAAAATCAGAGCCCTCTGACTACCAACAGTCTTCAGCCCCAACTTCTTTCCCCGTAACGAGAGGCCGGGCGTGATCAAGAGTCTTTAAACCGTTACAACACAGTACCCGACATCGCCACATTCAAGTTCCATCTGCGGACCTCAGACAATAGCCTTACTCGTACCGCTCCGTGACACTACAGTCCACTCTTCGCAGAGAGCCCTCGCTCTCATTCAACATTCAAATTTCTATACCATTTTCATAATCATTTCGGTTTTAGTCATTCATTCACACATTTCTTTGCATGCTTTCTGTCCTCTCAATCGCAAAACTGACGAGGGACGAGTCTTCTTTCCCCGCAAGCGGGAGACCAGGCGATTACTCTCTTTAAGCCGTCATTAACTCCACACCACATCGTTACATTCAGCTTTCTTCTGCGGAGCGCAATCTCCTTGCCTCGCTCTAAAGCGAGCGATGTACTGCTCCGTTACACCGCAACTCACTCATGCCAGATCGCCCCGAATTTTACTGCACATTAAAATTTGTACACCATCTATTTCAGTTTTTGTCACCGCTCCCCTCTTATTCGTTCATCAACAATTTCTTTTATACGGAAAATTCTCCGACATCGACCACCAAAACTTCTTCCCTGTAGACCACAGGCCGGGGATATCACGTTTCATTAAACCGCCATATCACTGCACTCCACATCGCCATATTCGCCTCCCATCTGCACATCTCAGATGCATCGCACCTCTCTAACACGCGGAAGAACGTAATCCTGCGTGACGCAACTCTCACATCATGCAACTCCAAATACATATTCTTATTCCACTTACTTCATATTCATGACTGTTCCGCTCTTAGTAGTTCATTAACAAACATAGTACATTGTACATTCTCGCCTCAAGCACAGCAGGAATCTCGCCGGCTGGACTTCAATCCCTGTAAGCGAGTCGACAGGCGACATCACGTGTCCTTAAACCGTCAAATCACAGTAAAAGACAACACAGGGCTCAGTTCACTCCGAGCGGTGGAACGTCCATCAGTCCTGGCCGAGAGAATGGGCGAGATCAAGAGTCTTTAAACAGTCAAAAGACAGTACCCAATTCCCTATGTTCAAGTTCCATCTCCTGAGTGGAAGTACGTATTTCTGTTTGAGACTACCAAGGCGCACTGTCAACTTTCTATTACAATTATTTTCTTCTCAACACCTTCAGGTATTATCAGTCAATTAACAGGTTTCTTATTTTTACAGGGGAAAATCAGAGCCCTCAGACTACCAACAGTCTTCAGCCCCAACTTCTTTCCCCGTAACGAGAGGCCGGGCGTGATCAAGAGTCTTTAAACCGTTACAACACAGTACCCGACATCGCCACATTCAAGTTCCATCTGCGGACCTCAGACAATCGCCTCACTCGTACCGCTCCGTGACACTACAGTCCACTCTTCGCAGAGAGCCCTCGCTCTCATTCAACATTCAAATTTCTATACCATTTTCATAATCATTTCGGTTTTAGTCATTCATTCACACATTTCTTTGCACGCTTTCTGTCCTCTCAATCGCAAAACTGACGAGGGACGAGACTTCTTTCCCCGCAAGCGGGAGACCAGGCGATTACTCTCTTTAAGCCGTCATTAACTCCACACCACATCGTTACATTCAGCTTTCTTCTGCGGAGCGCAATCTCCTTGCCTCGCTCTAAAGCGAGAGATGTACTGCTCCGTTACACCGCAACTCACTCATGCCAGATCGCCCCGAATTTTACTGCACATTAAAATTTGTACACCATCTATTTCAGTTTTTGTCACCGCTCCCCTCTTATTCGTTCATCAACAATTTCTTTTATACGGGAAATTCTCCGACATCGACCACCAAAACTTCTTCCCTGTAGACCACAGGCCGGGCGATATCACGTTTCATTAAACCGCCATATCACTGCACTCCACATCGCCATATTCGCCTCCCATCTGCACATCTCAGATGCATCGCACCTCTCTAACACGCGGAAGAACGTAATCCTGCGTGACGCAACTCTCACATCATGCAACTCCAAATACATATTCTTATTCCACTTACTTCATATTCATGACTGTTCCGCTCTTAGTAGTTCATTAACAAACATAGTACATTGTACATTCTCGCCTCAAGCACAGCAGGAATCTCGCCGGCTGGACTTCAATCCCTGTAAGCGAGTCGACAGGCGACATCACGTGTCCTTAAACCGTCAAATCACAGTAAAAGACAACACAGGGCTCAGTTCACTCCGAGCGGTGGAACGTCCATCAGTCCTGGCCGAGAGAATGGGCGAGATCAAGAGTCTTTAAACAGTCAAAAGACAGTACCCAATTCCCTATGTTCAAGTTCCATCTCCTGAGTGGAAGTACGTATTTCTGTTTGAGATTACCAAGGCGCACTGTCAACTTTCTATTCCAATTATTTTCTTCTCAACACCTTCAGGTATTATCAGTCAATTAACAGGTTTCTTATTTTTACAGGGGAAAATCAGAGCCCTCAGACTACCAACAGTCTTCAGCCCCAACTTCTTTCCCCGTAACGAGAGGCCGGGCGTGATCAAGAGTCTTTAAACCGTTACAACACAGTACCCGACATCGCCACATTCAAGTTCCATCTGCGGACCTCAGACAATCGCCTTACTCGTACCGCTCCGTGACACTACAGTCCACTCTTCGCAGAGAGCCCTCGCTCTCATTCAACATTCAAATTTCTATACCATTTTCATAATCATTTCGGTTTTAGTCATTCATTCACACATTTCTTTGCATGCTTTCTGTCCTCTCAATCGCAAAACTGACGAGGGACGAGACTTCTTTCCCCGCAAGCGGGAGACCAGGCGATTACTCTCTTTAAGCCGTCATTAACTCCACACCACATCGTTACATTCAGCTTTCTTCTGCGGAGCGCAATCTCCTTGCCTCGCTCTAAAGCGAGAGATGTACTGCTCCGTTACACCGCAACTCACTCATGCCAGATCGCCCCGAATTTTACTGCACATTAAAATTTGTACACCATCTATTTCAGTTTTTGTCACCGCTCCCCTCTTATTCGTTCATCAACAATTTCTTTTATACGGGAAATTCTCCGACATCGACCACCAAAACTTCTTCCCTGTAGACCACAGGCCGGGCGATATCACGTTTCATTAAACCGCCATATCACTGCACTCCACATCGCCATATTCGCCTCCCATCTGCACATCTCAGATGCATCGCACCTCTCTAACACGCGGAAGAACGTAATCCTGCGTGACGCAACTCTCACATCATGCAACTCCAAATACATATTCTTATTCCACTTACTTCATATTCATGACTGTTCCGCTCTTAGTAGTTCATTAACAAACATAATACATTGTACATTCTCGCCTCAAGCACAGCAGGAATCTCGCCGGCTGGACTTCAATCCCTGTAAGCGAGTCGACAGGCGACATCACGTGTCCTTAAACCGTCAAATCACAGTAAAAGACAACACAGGGCTCAGTTCACTCCGAGCGGTGGAACGTCCATCAGTCCTGGCCGAGAGAATGGGCGAGATCAAGAGTCTTTAAACAGTCAAAAGACAGTACCCAATTCCCTATGTTCAAGTTCCATCTCCTGAGTGGAAGTACGTATTTCTGTTTGAGACTACCAAGGCGCACTGTCAACTTTCTATTCCAATTATTTTCTTCTCAACACCTTCAGGTATTATCAGTCAATTAACAGGTTTCTTATTTTTACAGGGGAAAATCAGAGCCCTCAGACTACCAACAGTCTTCAGCCCCAACTTCTTTCCCCGTAACGAGAGGCCGGGCGTGATCAAGAGTCTTTAAACCGTTACAACACAGTACCCGACATCGCCACATTCAAGTTCCATCTGCGGACCTCAGACAATCGCCTCACTCGTACCGCTCCGTGACACTACAATCCACTCTTCGCAGAGAGCCGTACCTCTCATTCAACATTCAAATTTCTATACCATTTTCATAATCATTTCGGTTTTAGTCATTCATTCACACATTTCTTTGCATGCTTTCTGTCCTCTCAATCGCAAAACTGACGAGGGACGATACTTCTTTCCCCGCAAGCGGGAGACCAGGCGATTACTCTTTGTAAGCCGTCATTAACTCCACACCACCTTTCTTCTGCGGAGCGCAATCTCCTTGCCTCGCTCTAAAGCGAGAGATGTGATCAAGAGTCTTGTACCCGACATCTCCACATTCAAGTTTCATCTGCGGACCTCAGACCAATCGCCTCACTCGTACCGCTACAATCCACTTTTGCCAGAGAGACCTCACTCTCATTCAACATTCAAATTTCTATACCAATTTTCCTATTTTTATGACCGTTCCGGTCTTCATTCATTCATTCGCTTCTTTCCCTATAGAGAACATTCAGTCCTGTCACCCGCACAATTGTGTACGAAAGACCAGGCGATTTCAAGTCTATTTACACCGTCATATCACTATACCCAATATCGCCAGGTTCACCTTCCTTCTGCAGAGCGCAGACTCATCGTCCCGCTCTAAGCCTTCAGAATGTACTGCTCCATTACACTAAGACTCACTCGTGGAATATAGCCCCCAATTCCACTCTATATTAAAATATTTATACCCTCTGTCTTATTTTCATAGCAACTCCGACATTACTGCTTCATTTACAAGCCTTTTTCGTAAGGCACAATCTGTGCTGTCAGACGAAAAAGTGTACACAGATCACCTTCTTTCCCGGTATGCCACAAGATAGGCGACATATTTCTCTACACCACTCAAATTTCAAAAGTTTCTATTTCCTTCCGATGACCGTTCCACTCTTTCCACTTCGTTAACAGGATTTCTTTTGGGAGAACCCACTCCGTTAACAGTAAAATAGTTCATTAACAGGTTTTTCTTATAGGGGAGAAGCCCCACCGCTAACCGAACAAGATTCGCAAGGTGCAACTTCATTCCCCATAAGCGAGAGGCCGGGCGTGAACAAGTGTCTTTAAACCGTATATTACAGTACCCGACATCGCTTTATTCCCTACCGGTAACCGTTCCGGTCTTTGATTTCATCAACAGGTTTTTCAAATGGGAAAAATCCCAACCGCTAACCGGACAACACTAGCGCTGCGGAAGTTCATTCCCCGTAGGCGAGAGGCCGGGCGAGACCAAGAGTCTTTAAACCGTGATAATACAGTACCCGACATCGCTAGTTTCATGTGTAACTGATTTTCCTTATCGGCGAGAATTCCCACCGTACTCCATTAACAGCTGTTTCTTAGAGGGGAGTAGTCCCAAAGCTAACGGAACACAATTCGCATGGCGGAACTTCATTCCCCGTAGGCGAGAAGCCGGGCGAGATCAAGTCTTTTAAACCATCATATTACAGTACCCGACATCGCTTTGTTTCATCTTTAACTGGTTTTTCTTATGGGGAGAAGCCCCACAGCTAACCTCGAGATTAAAGCTCACGCCCGCAATACTTAGAGAGATGGCTGCAAGTATCTTTGAAAAACTACACCCCACATAAGGCCGTGCTCATAGAGCAGAGGACCGTGGTAAGCGCTGTCATAAAACATACCGCTACGTGACGGCATATCTCTTTCTTCCATGCTGGTGACCGTTCCGGTCTTTCTATTTCATTAACAGGTTTTTCTAATGGGAGAAGCCCCACCGCTAACCGGACATCAGTGTTGCTACGGAACTTCATTCCCCGTAGGTGAGAGGCCGGGCGACTTCAAGAGTCTTCAAACCGTGATAATACAGTACCCGACATCGCTAGTTTCATATGTAACTGATTTTCCTTATCGGCGAGAATTCCCACCGTACTCCATTAACAGCTGTTTCTTAGAGGGGAGAAGTCCCAAAGCTAACCGAACACAATTCGCATGGCGGAACTTCATTCCCCGTAGGCGAGAAGCCGGGCGTGATCAAGTGTCTTTAAACTGTGATAATACAGTACCCGACATCGCTAGTTTCATGTGTAACTGGTTTTTCTTACGGGGAAGAATTCCCACCGTACTCCATTAACAGTTTTTTCTTATAGGGGAGAAGCCCCACTGCCATCAGAACACAATTCGCATGGCGGAACTTCATTCCCCGCAGGCGAGAAGCCGGGCGTGATCAAGTGTCTTTAAACCGTGATAATACAGTACCCGACATCGCTAGTTTCATGTGTAACTGGTTTTTCTTACGGGGAAGAATTCCCACCGTACTCCATTAACAAGTTTTTCTTATAGGGGAGAAGCCCCACTGCCAACCGAACACAATTCGCACGGCGGAACTTCATTCCCCGTAGTCGTTATGAAGTGTTTTAAACCGTCATATTACAGTATCCGATATCTCATTGTTCCATTCCGATCACCGTTCTGGCACAATCTTCAAAGAGAATAAACTTATAAATGCATTACTATTATAGGCCTACATTTGCAACTTTTTGAAATGATAAATATATTAGTTCACCATAATTCACATTGAAATCGCTTTCACAAAGCTACGACACTCTATCTTCACATCAAGTCATTTATGTGTCTTCCTAATCCATACTGTCTGCTACCCAGAGCTACAACACAACACATATTACCCAGAGCAGCGCAAACAAAGCAATATCAGAGTAGCTATATGCAGAACAGGTCGCGACAGGCAGACGGCATCCGTGTTGATGCACTTACAGTGCCCTCCTCCGAGTTCATGTATCTCTCAACAATTTACATTAAACTCTCTTTCAGAAAGTCTATAACACTACATCTTCACATCTAGCCATTTTCATGTGTCCTCCAAATCCATACTGTCTGCTACCCAGAGCTAGAACACAACACATATTACCAAGACAAGCGGAAACAAAGCAAGTTGAGCAAACAATACGCAGAAGTCATCACAAGGGGCCGCCGGCCCGTATTAATGGACCTACAAGGCCGCCTCCTTCCATCCTTCCTCCAAATAGACCTTTCTGTAACATTCCCCGCAAGCGAGAGGCCGGGCGTGATTAAGTGTCTTTAAACCGTCATATTACAGTACCCGACATCGCTTTGTTCCAAGCTGGTAACCGTTCTGGTACAATCTTGAAAGACAATACACTTATAAATGCATTACTACTTTAGGCCTACATTTGCAAATTTTTCAAATAATAAATCTATGTTAATTCACAACAATTCACATTTCACAAAGTCTACCTCATTCCATCTTCACAGCATTTCATTTCTATGTGTCCTCCAAATCCACACTGTCTGCTACCCAGAGCTACAACACAACACATATTACCGAGAGCAGCGCAAACATATCTATATCAGATCAGCAACATGCAGAATAGGTCACCACAGGCAGACGGCATCCGTATTAATGCACTTACAGTGCCCTCCTCCGAGTTCATGTTTTTCTCATCAATTTTCGTTCAACTCTCTTCCAAACTCAGTCTTCTCATCATCTCATGTATATGTCTTCTCAAAATCCGTACTGTCTGCTCCCCAGAACTAGAACACAACACATATTACCAAGACAAGCGGAAACAGAGCGAGTTCAGCAAAACAATACGCAGAACAGATCACAACGGGCCCCCGGCTTCCGTCTTAATAAACGTACAGAGCCGGCCTCCTCGAATCCTTCCTCCGAATACATCTTTCTCTAACATTCCTAAAGTTCATTAACAGCCCTCTTTGTTGCGGTGAACCCACTCCTATATTCGTGCTATGTACATATAGGCTTAACTCCGAACATTCCTCCCGCTCTAAGTTTGCTGAACTTACCGCTGCGTCACAGTACTACGAACGCATGACGATACGCCAAAACTATATTCGCGCTGTGTGCATATATGCTTAACCCTGATCATTACTCCCGCTCTAAGGTTACGGAACTTACCGCTGCGTGACGATACTACGCACACAAGACGATACGCCCATACTACAAATCACCTTCCAAACATCTATTAAAACTATTTATCTTGGTCTTAATAGTTCACTACAAAATTTCTTTGCAGGACACAATCCGCGCGATCACTCCTATAGAAGTCACGCCGCGGAAATTCATTCTCCGTTGGAGAGTATGGGCGGCGAGAGGCTGAGAGAGATCAAGTCCCTTTAAACCGTCATATTACAGTACCCGACATAGCTTTGTTTCATCTTTAACTGGTTTTTCTTACTGGGGAGAAGTCCCACCGCTAACCGAACCAGAGTCGCGCGGAGGAACTTCATTTCCTTTAGGCGAGAGGCCAGGCGTGATCAAGATTCTTTAAACCGTGATAATACAGTACCCGACATACCTTTTTTCCATTCTGGTGACTATTCACATCTTTCTATTTTATTAATAGTTTTTTTCTAATGCTGCAGAATACTCACAGCTAACTGGACAACAGTAGCACAGTGGAACTTCATTCCCCGTAGCTGGGATGACGGGCAATATCAAGAGTATTTAAAACATTATATTAAACTACCCGTTATCACTTTGTTCCATTCTGGTGACCGTTCCGGTCTTTGTATTTTCTTAACAGGTTTTTCTAATGGGGAAGAATCCGCACCACTAACCGGACAACACTAGCACAGCGGAAGTTCATTCCCGCATAGGCGAGAAGACGGGCGAGATAAAGTCTCTTTAAACTGTCATATTACAGTAGCAGACATCTCTTTGTTTCATCTTTAACTGGTGGGCAAGCCACACCGCTAAACTCGAGCTTTAAGCTCACGCCCGCTATACATGGAGAGACAGCTGTAAGTCTCTTTGTAAAAAAACTCCACATACGCCTGTGTTCTTAGACCAGAGGACTGTGGTAGCCGCTGCCATAAAAAAAGCCGCTACATGACGGCATATCTCTTTCTTCCATTCTGGTGACCGTTTCGGTCATTGCATTTTACTCAGACGTTTTCCTAATGGAGGAAAATCCGCACCGCTCTCCGGACAATTCGCATGGCGGAACTTCATTCCCCGCAGGCCAGAGGCCGGGCGAGATCAAGAGTCTTTAAACCGTGATTATACAATACCCGACATCGCTTTGTTTCATCTTTAACTGGTTTTCCATATGCGGGAGAAGTCCCACCGCTAACCGAACAAAAGTTGCGGGGCGGAACTTCATTCCCCGTACGCGAGAGGACGGGCGAGATCAAGAGTCTTTAAACCGCCATATTACAGTACCCGACATCGCTTTGTTTCAACTTTAACTGGTTTTTCTTCTGGGGGGAGGCCCCATCGCAAACCTCGAGCTTAAAGCTCACGCCCGCAATACTGACAGAGACGGCTGCTAGTATCTTTGGAAAACTACACCTACATAACGCCGTGCTCTTAGAGCATAGGACCGTGGTAAGTGCTGTCATAAAACTTACCGCTATTTGACGGCATATCTCTTTCTTCCTTGCTGGTGACCGATCCGGTCTTTCTATTTTATTAACAGGTTTTTCTAATGGGAGAAGCCCCTCCGCTAAACTGACATCAGTTTCGCAGCGGAACTTCATTCCCCGTAGGCGAGAGGCCGGGCGAGATCAAGAGTCTTTAAACCGTCTTGTTACAGTACCCGACATCGCTTTGTTTCATCTTTAACTGGTTTTACTTATGGGGGCGGGGAAGCAGCACATCTAACCTCGAGCTTAAAGTTCACGCCCGGAATACTTAGAGAGACGGCTGCAAGTCTCTTTGCAAAACTATACCCCACATAAGGCCGTGCTCATAGAGCAGAGGACCGTGGTAATTGCTGTCATAAAACATACCGCTACGTGACGGCATATCTCTTTCTTCTATGCTGGTGACCGTCCCGGTCTTTCTATTTTATTAACAGGTTTTTCTAATGGGAGAAGCCCCAACGCTAACCGGACATCAGTTTCGCAGCGGAACTTCATTCCCCGTAGGCGAGAGGCCGGGCGAGATCAAGAGTCTTTAAACAGTCATGTTACAGTACCCGACTTCGCTTTGTTTCATCTTTAACTGGGTTTTCTTATGTGCGTGAGTAGCCCAACATCTAACCTCGAGCTTAAAGTTCACGCCCGGAATACGTAGAGAGACGGCTGCAACTCTCTTTTGTAAAACTACACCCCACATAAGGCCGTGCTCTTTGAGCAGAGGACCGTGGTAAGTGCTGTCATAAAACATACCGCTACTGGACGGCATATATCTTTCTTCCATGCTGTCGACCGATCCGTTCTTTCAGTTTTATTAACAATTCTTCTAATGGGAGAAGTCCCACCGCTAACCGGACATCAGTATCGCAGCGGAACTTCATTCCCCACAGGCGTGAGGCCGGGCGAGATCAAGAGTCTTTAAACCGTGACAATACAGTACCCGACATCGCTTTGTTTCATCTTCAACTGGTTCCTCTCATGGGGGAGAACCCCACAGCTAACCTCGAGCTTAAAGCTCACTCCCGGAGTATTTAGAGAGATGGCTGCAAGTATCTTTGCAAAACTATACCCCACATAAGGCCGTGCTCTTAGAGCAGAGGACCGTGGTAAGTGCTGTCATATAACATACCACTTCCATTCTGGTGACCGTACCTGTCTCTCTATTTTATTAACAGGTTTTTCTAATGGGAGAAGCCCCACCGCTAACCGGACATCAGTTTCGCAGCGGAACTTCATTCCCCGTAGGCGAGAGGCCGGGCTAGAACAAGAGTCTTTAAACCGTCATGTTACAGTACCCGACATCGCTTTGTTTCATCTTTAACTGGTTTTTCTTATGGGGGGGGGGAGCCCCACATCTAACCTCGAGCTTAAAGTTCACGCCCGGAATACTGAGAGAGACGGCTGCAAGTCTCTTTGAAAAACCACACACCACATAAGGCCGTGTTCATAGAGCCGAGGACCGTGGTAATTGCTGTCATAAAACATACCGCTACTGGACGGCATATATCTTTCTTCCATGCTGGCGACCGATCCGGTCTTTCTATTTTATTAACAGGTTTTTCTAATGGGAGAAGCCCCACCGCTAACCGGACGTCAGTATCGCAGCGGAACTTCATTCCCCACAGGCGTGAGGCCGGGCGAGATCAAGAGTCTTTAAACCGTGACAATACAGTACCCGACATCGCTTTGTTTCATCTTCAACTGGTTCTTCTCATGGGGGAGAAGCCCCACAGCTAACCTCGAGCTTAAAGCTCACTCCCGGAGTATTTAGAGAGATGGCTGCAAGTTTCTTTGCAAAACTACACCCCACATAAGGCCGTGCTCATAGAGCAGAGGACCGTGGTAATTGCTGTCATAAAACATACCGCTACGTGACAGCATATCTCTTTCTTCTATGCTGGTGACCGATCCGGTCTTTCTATTTTATTAACAGGTTTTTCTAATGGACGAAGCCCCACCGCTAACCGGACATCAGTATCGCAGCGGAACTTCATTCCCCACAAGCGAGAGGCCGGGCGAGAGCAAGAGTCTTTAAACCGTGACAATACAGTACCCGACATCGCTTTGTTTCATCTTCAACTGGTTCTTCTCATGGGGGAGAAGCCCCACAGCTAACCCCGAGCTTAAAGCTCACTCCCGGAGTATTTAGAGAGATGGCTGCAAGTATCTTTGCAAAACTACATCCCACATAAGGCCGTGCTCATAGAGCAGAGGACCGTGGTAAGCGCTGTCATAAAACATACCGCTACGTGACGGCATATCTCTTTCTTCCATGCTGGTGACCGTTCCGGTCCTTCTAATTCATTAAGAGGTTTTTCTAATCGTAGAAGCCCCACCGCTAACCGGATATCAGTATTGCAACGGAACTTCATTCCCCGTAGGCGAGAGGCCGGGCGAGATCAAGAGTCTTTAAACCGTCATGTTACAGTACCCGACATCGCTTTGTTTCATCTTTAACTGGTTTTTCTTATGGGGGGGGGGAAGCCCCACATCTAACCTTGAGCTTAAAGTTCACGTCCGGAATACTTAGAGAGACGGCTGCAAGTCTCTTTGAAAAACTACACCCTACATAAGGCCGTGCTCTTTGAGCAGAGGACCGTGGTAAGTGCTGTCATAAAACATACCGCTACTGGACGGCATATATCTTTCTTCCATGCTGGCGACCGTTCCGGTTTTTCTATTTCATTAACATGTTTTTCTAATGGGAGAAGCCCCACCGCTAACCGGACATCAGTATTACAACGGAACTTCATTCCCCGTAGGCGAGAGGCCGGGCGAGATTAAGAGTCTTTAAACCGTTATAATACAGTACCCGACATCGCTAGTTTCATGTGTAACTGATCATCCTTATCGGCGAGAATTCCCACCGTACTCCATTAACAGCTGTTACTTAGAGGAGAGAAGTCCCAAAGCTAACCGAACACAATTCGCATGGCGGAACTTCATTCCCCGTAGGCGAGAAGCCGGGCGTGATCAAGTGTCTTTAAACCGTGATAATACAGTACCCGACATCGCTTCGTTTCATGTGTAGCTGGTTTTTCTTACGGGGAAGAATTCCCACCGTACTCCATTAACATGTTTTTCTTATGGGGGAGAAGCTTCACTGCCAACCGAACACAATTCGCACGGCTGAACTTCATTCCCCGTAGTCGTTATGAAGTGTTTTAAACCGTCATATTATAGTATCCGATATCTCTTTGTTCCATTCCGATCACCGTTCTGGCACAATCTTCAAACAGAATAAACTTACAAATGCATTACTATTATAGGCCTACATTTGCAACTTTTTGAAATGATAAATATATTAGTTCACCATAATTCACATTGAAATCGCTTTCTCAAAGCTACGACACTCTATCTTCACATCAAGTCATTTATGTGTCCTCCTAATCCATACTGTCTGCTACACAGACCTACAACACAACACATATTACCCAGAGCAGCGCAAACAAAGCAATATCAGAGTAGCTATATGCAGAACAGGTCGCGACAGGCAGACGGCATCCGTGTTGATGCACTTACAGTGCCCTCCTCCGAGTTCATGTATCTCTCAACAATTTACATTAAACTCTCTTTCAGAAAGTCTATTACACTACATCTTCACATCTAGCCATTTTTATGTGTCCTCCAAATCCATACTGTCTGCTACCCAGAGCTAGAACACAACACATATTACCAAGACAAGCGGAAACAAAGCAAGTTGAGCAAACAATACGCAGAAGTCATCGCAACGGGCCGCCGGCCCGTATTAATGGACCTACAAAGCCGACTCCTTCCATCCTTCCTCCAAATAGCCCTTTCTGTAACATTCCCCGCAAGCGAGAGGCCGGGCGTGATCAAGTGTCTTTAAACCGTCATATTACAGTACCCGACATCGCTTTGTTCCAAGCTGGTAACCGTTCTGGTACAATCTTGAAAGACAATACACTTATAAATGCATTACTACTTCAGGCCTACATTTGCAAGTTTTTCAAATAATAAATCTATGTTAATTCACAACAATTCACATTTCACAAAGTCTTCCTCACTCCATCTTCACAGCATATCATTTCTATGTGTCCTCCAAATCCATACTGTCTGCTACCCAGAGCTACAACACAACACATATTACCGAGGGCAGCGCAAACATAGCTATATCAGATCAGCAACATGCAGAACAGGTCACCACAGGCAGACGGCATCCGTATTAATGCACTTACAGTGCCCTCCTCCGAGTACATGTTGTTCTCATCAATTTTCGTTCAACTCTCTTCCAAACTCAGTCTTCTTATCATCTCATGTATATGTCTTCTCAAAATCCGTACTGTCTGCTCCCCAGAACTAGAACACAACACATATTACCAAGACAAGCGGAAACAGAGCGAGTTCAGCAAAACAATACGCAGAACAGATCACAACGGGCCCCCGGCTTCCGTCTTAATACACGTACAGAGCCGGCCTCCTCGTATCCTTCCTCCGAATACATCTTTCTCTAACATCCCTAAAGTTCATTAACAGCCCTCTTTGTTGCGGTGAATCCACTTCTATATTCGTGCTATGTACATATAGGCTTAACTCCGAACATTCCTCCCGCTCTAAGTTTGCTGAACTTACCGCTGCGTCACAGTACTACGAACGCATGACGATACGCCAAAACTATATTCGCGCTGTGTGCATATATGCTTAACTCTGATCATTACTCCCGCTCTAAGGTTACGGAACTTACCGCTGCGTGACGATACTACGCACACAAGACGATATGCCCATACTACAAATCACCTTTCAAACATCTATTAAAACTATTTACCTTGGTCTTAATAGTTCACTAACAAGTTTCTTTGCAGGACACAATCCGCGCGATCACTCCTATTGAAGTCACGCCGCGGAAATTCATTCTCCGTTGGAAAGTATGGGCGGCGAGAGGCTGAGAGAGATCAAGTCCCTTTAAACCGTGATAATACAGAACCCGACATACCTTTTTTCCATTCTGGTGACTGTTCACATCTTTCTATTTTATTAATAGTTTTTTTCTAATGCTGCAGAATACTCACCGCTAACTGGACAACAGTAGCACAGTGGAACTTCATTCTCCGTAGCAGGGATGCCGGGCAATATCAAGAGTATTTAAAACATTATATTAAACTACCCGTTATCTCTTTGTTCCATTCTGGTGACCGTTCCGGTCTTTGTATTTTCTTAACAGGTTTTTCTAATGGGGAAGAATCCGCACCTCTAACCGGACAACACTAGCGCAGCGGAAGTTCATTCCCGCATAGGCGAGAAGACGGGCGAGATAAAGTCTCTTTAAACTGTCATATTACAGTAGCAGACATCTCTTTGTTTCATCTTTAACTGGTGGGCAAGCCACACCGCTAAACTCGAGCTTTAAGCTCACGCCCGCTATACATGGAGAGACAGCTGTAAGTCTCTTTGAAAAACACTCCACATACGCCTGTGTTCTTAGAGCAGAGGACTGTGGTAGCTGCTGCCATAAAAAAAGCCGCTACATGACGGCATATCTCTTTCTTCCATTCTGGTGACCGTTTCGGTCATTGCATTTTACTCAGACGTTTTCCTAATGGAGGAAAATCCGCACCGCTCTCTGGACAATTCGCATGGCGGAACTTCATTCCCCGCAGGCGAGAGGCCGGGCGAGATCAAGAGTCTTTAAACCGTGATTATACAATACCCGACATCGCTTTGTTTCATCTTTAACTGGTTTTCCATATGCGGGAGAGGTCCCACCGCTAACCGAACAAGGGTTGCGCGGCGGAACTTCATTCCCCGTAGGCGAGAGGCCGGGCGAGATCAAGAGTCTTTAAACCGTGACAATACAGTACCCGACATCGCTTTGTTTCATTTTTAACTGGTTTTTCTTATGGGGGAAGCCCCACAGCTAACCTCGAGCTTAAAGATCACTCCCGGAGTATTTAGAGAGATGGCTGCAAGTATCTTTGCAAAACTACACCCCACATAAGGCCGTGCTCATAGAGCAGAGGACCGTGGTAATTGCTGTCATAAAACATACCGCTACGTGACGGCATATCTCTTTCTTCTATGCTGGTGACCGACCAGGTCTTTCTATTTTATTAACAGGTTTTTCTAATGGGAGAAGCCCCACCGCTAACCGGACATCAGTTTCGCAGCGGAACTTCATTCCCCGTAGGCGAGAGGCCGGGCGAGATCAAGAGTCTTTAAACCGTGATAATACAGTACCCGACATCGCTTTGTTTCATCTTTAACTGGTTTTTCTTATGGGGGGGGGGGAAGCCCCTCATCTAACCTCGAGCTAAAAGTTCACTCCCGGAATACTTATAGAGACGGCTGCAAGTCTCTTTGAAAAACTACACCCCACATGAGGCCGTGCTTTTTGAGCAGAGGACCGTGGTAAGTGCTGTCATAAAATATACCGCTATTTGACGGCATATATCTTTCTTCCATGCTGGCGACCGATCCAGTATTTCTATTTTATTAACTGGTTTTTCGAATGGGAGAAGCCCCACCGCTAACCGGACATCAGTATCGCAGCGGAAATTCATTCCCCACAGGCGAGAGGCCGGGCGAGATCAAGAGTCTTTAAACCGTGACAATACACTACCCGACATCGCTTTGTTTCTTCTTCAACTGGTTCTTCTCATGGGTGAGAAGCCCCACAGCTAACTTCGAGCTTAAAGCTCACTTCCGGAGTATTGAGAGAGATGGCTGCAAGTATCTTTGCAAAACTATACCCCACATAAGGCCGTGCTCATAGAGCAGAGGACCGTGGTAATTGCTGTCATAAAACATACCGCTACGTGACGGCATATCTCTTTCTTCTATGCTGGTGACCGACCAGGTCTTTCTATTTTATTAACAGGTTTTTCTAATGGGAGAAGCCCCACCGCTAACCGGACATCAGTTTCGCAGCGGAACTTCATTCCCCGTAGACGAGAGGCCGGGCGAGATCAAGAGTCTTTAAACCGTCATGTTACAGTACCCGACTTCGCTTTGTTTCATCTTTAACTGGTTTTTCTTATGTGGGTGAGTAGCCCAACATCTAACCTCGAGCTTAAAGTTCACGCCCGGAATACGTAGAGAGACGGCTGCAACTCTCTTTTGTAAAACTACACCCCACATAAGGCCGTGCTCTTTGAGCAGAGGACCGTGGTAAGTGCTGTCATAAAACATACCGCTACTTGACGGCTTATATCTTTCTTCCATGCTGGTGACCGATCCGGTGTTTCTATTTTATTAACAGGTTTTTCCAATGTGAGAAGCCCCACCGCTAACCGGACATCAGTTTCGCAGCGGAACTTCATTCCCCGTAGGTGAGAGGCCGGGCGAAATCAAGAGTCTTTAAACCGTGACAATACAGTACCCGACATCGCTTTGTTTCATCTTTAAATTGGTTTTTCTTATGGGGGGGGGAAGCCCCTCATCTAACCTCGAGCTTAAAGTTCACGCCCGGAATACTTAGAGAGACGGCTGCAAGTCTCTTTGAAGAACTACACCCCACAAAAGGCCGTGCTCTTTGAGCAGAGGACCGTGGTAAGTGCTGTCATAAAACATACCGCTACTTGAAGGCATATATCTTTCTTAATTGCTGGCGACCGATCCGGTCTTTCAATTTTATTAACAGGTTTTTCTAATGGGAGAAGCCCCACCGCTAACCGGACATCAGTATCGCAGCGGAACTTCATTCCCCACAGGCGAGAGGCCGGGCGAGATTAAGAGTCTTTAAACCGTGACAATACAGTACCCGACATCGCTTTGTTTCTTCTTCAACTGGTTCTTCTCATGGGTGAGAAGCCCCACAGCTAACTTCGAGCTTAAAGCTCACTCCCGGAGTATTGAGAGAGATGGCTGCTAGTATCTTTGCAAAACTATACCCCACATAAGGCCGTGATCATAGAGCAGAGGACCGTGGTAATTGCTGTCATAAAACATACCGCTACGTGACGGCATATCTCTTTCTTCTATGCTGGTGACCGTCCCGTTCTTTCTATTTTATTAACTGGTTTTTCTAATGGGAGAAGCCCCACCGCTAACCGGACATCAGTTTCGCAGTGGAAATTCATTCCCCGTAGGCGAGAGGCCGGGCGAGATCAAGAGTCTTTAAACCGTGACAATACAGTACCCGACATCGCTTTGTTTCATCTTTAACTGGTTTTTCTTATGTGGGTAAGTAGCCCAACATCTAACCTCGAGCTTAAATTTCACGCCCGGAATACGTAGAGAGACGGCTGCAAGTCTCTTTTGAAAAACTACACCCCACATAAGGCCGTGCTCTTTGAGCAGAGGACCGTGGTAATTGCTGTCATAAAACATACCGCTACGTGACGGCATATCTCTTTCTTCTATGCTGGTGACCGTCCCGGTCTTTCTATTTTATTAACAGGTTTTTCTAATGGGAGAAGCCCCACCGCTAACCGGACATCAGTTTCGCAGCGGAACTTCATTCCCCGTAGACGAGAGGCCGGGCGAGATCAAGAGTCTTTAAACCGTCATGTTACAGTACCCGACTTCGCTTTGTTTCATCTTTAACTGGTTTTTCTTATGTGGGTGAGTAGCCCAACATCTAACCTCGAGCTTAAAGTTCACGCCCGGAATACGTAGAGAGACGGCTGCAACTCTCTTTTGTAAAACTACACCCCACATAAGGCCGTGCTCTTTGAGCAGAGGACCGTGGTAAGTGCTGTCATAAAACACACCGCTACTTGACGGCTTATATCTTTCTTCCATGCTGGTGACCGATCCGGTGTTTCTATTTTATTAACAGGTTTTTCCAATGGGAGAAGCCCCACCGCTAACCTGACATCAGTTTCGCAGCGGAACTTCATTCCCCGTAGGCGAGAGGCCGGGCGAGATGAAGTGTCTTTAAACCGTGATAATACAGTACCCGACATCGCTAGTTTCATGTGTAACTGTTTTTCTTAAGGGGAAGAATCCCCACCGTACTCCATTAACATGTTTTTCTTATAGGGGAGAAGCCCCACTGCCATCAGAACACAATTCGCATGGCGGAACTTCATTCGCCGTAGGCGAGAAGCCGGGCGTGATCAAGTGTCTTTAAACCGTGATAATACAGTACCCGACATCGCTAGTTTCATGTGGAACTGGTTTTTCTTACGGGGAAGAATTCCCACCGTACTCCATTAACATGTTTTTCTTATAGGGGAGAAGCCCCACTGCCATCAGGACAAAATTCGCATGGCGGAACTTCATTCCCCGCAGGCGAGAAGCCGGGCGTGATCAAGTTTCTTTAAACCGTGATAATACAGTACCCGACATCGCTAGTTTCATGTGTAACTGGTTTTTCTTACGGGGAAGAATTCCCACCGTACTCCATTAACATGTTTTTCTTATAGGGGAGAAGCCCCACTGCCATCAGAACAAAATTCACATGGCGGAACTTCATTCCCCGCAGGCGAGAAGCCGGGCGTGATCAAGTGTCTTTAAACCGTGATAATACAGTACCCGACATCGCTAGTTTCATGTGTAACTGGTTTTTCTTACGGGGAAGAATTCCCACCGTACTCCATTAACATGTTTTTCTTATAGGGGAGAAGCCCCACTGCCATCAGAACAAAATTCGCATGGCGGAACTTCATTCCCCGTAGGCGAGAAGCCGGGCGTGATCAAGTGTCTTTAAACCGTTATAATACAGTACCCGACATCGCTAGTTTCATGTGTAACTGGTTTTTCTTACGAGGAAGAATTCCCACCGTACTCCATTAACATGTTTTACTTATAGGAGAGAAGCCCCACTGCCATCAGAACACAATTCGCATGGCGGAACTTCATTCCCCGTAGGCGAGAAGCCGGGCGTGATCAAGTGTCTTTAAACCGTGATAATACAGTACCCGACATCGCTAGTTTCATGTGTAACTGGTTTTTCTTACGGGGAAGAATTCCCACCGTACTCCATTAACATGTTTTTCTTATAGGGGAGAAGCCCCACTGCCAACAGAACACAATTCGCATGGCGGAACTTCATTCCCCGTAGGCGAGAAGCCGGGCGTGATCAATTGTCTTTAAACTGTGATAATACAGTACCCGACATCGCTAGTTTCATGAGTAACTGGTTTTTCTTACGGGGAAGAATTCCCACCGTACTCCATTAACATGTTTTTCTTATAGGGGAGAAGCCCCACTGCCATCAGAACACAATTCGATTGGCGGAACTTCATTCCCCGTTGGCGAGAAGCCGGGCGTGATCAAGTGTCTTTAAACCGTGATAATACAGTACCCGACATCGCTAGTTTCATGTGTAACTGGTTTTTCTTACGGGGAAGGATTCCCACCGTACTCCATTAACATGTTTTTCTTATAGGGGAGAAGCCCCACTCCCATCAGAACACAATTCGCATGGCGGAACTTCATTCCCCGTAGGCGAGAAGCCGGGCGTGATCAAGTGTCTTTAAACCGTGATAATACAGTACCCGACATCGCTAGTTTCACGTGTAACTGGTTTTTCTTACGGGGAAGAATTCCCACCGTACTCCATTAACATGTTTTTTTCTTATAGGGGAGAAGCCCCACTGCCATCTGAACACAATTCGCATGGTGGAACTTCATTCCCCGTAGTCGTTATGTAGTATTTTAAACCGTCATATTACAGCATCTGATACCTCTTTGTTCTATTCCGATCACCGTTCTGGCACAATCTTCAAACAGAATAAACTTATAAATGCATTACTATTATAAGCCTACATTTGCAACTTTTTGAAATGATAAATATATTAGTTCACCATAATTCACATTGAAATCGCTTTCACAAAGCTACGACACTCTATCTTCACATCCAGTCATTTATGTGTCTTCCTAATCCATACTGTCTGCTACCCAGAGCTACAGCACAACACATATTACCCAGAGCAGCGCAAACAAAGCAATATCAGAGTAGCTATATGCAGAACAGGTCGCGACAGGCAGACGGCATCCGTGTTGATGCACTTACAGTGCCCTCCTCCGAGTTCATGTATCTCTCAACAATTTACATTAAACTCTCTTTCAGAAAGTCTATTACACTACATCTTCACATCTAGCCATTTTTATGTGTCCTCCAAATCCATACTGTCTGCTACCCAGAGCTAGAACACAACACATATTACCAAGACAAGCGGAAACAAAGCAAGTTGAGCAAACAATACGCAGAAGTCATCACAACGGGCCGCCGGCCTGTAATAATGGACCTACAAGGCCGCCTCCTTCCATCCTTCCTCCAAATAGACCTTTCTGTAACATTCCCCGCAAGCGAGAGGCCGGGCGTGATCAAGTGTCTTTAAACCGTCATATTACAGTACCCGACATCGCTTTGTTCTAAGCTGGTAACCGTTCTGGTACAATCTTGAAAGACAATACACTTATAAATGCATTACTACTTCAGGCCTACATTTGCAAGTTTTTCAAATAATAAATCTATGTTAATTCACAACAATTCACATTTCGCAAAGTCTTCCTCACTCCATCTTCACAGCATATCATTTCTATGTGTCCTCCTAATCCATACTCTCTGCTATCCAGAGCTACAACACAACACATATTACCGAGGGCAGCGCAAACATAGCTATATCAGATCAGCAACATGCAGAACAGGTCACCACAGGCAGACGGCATCCGTATTAATGCACTTACAGTGCCCTCCTCCGAGTACATGTTGTTCTCATCAATTTTCGTTCAACTCTCTTCCAAACTCAGTCTTCTTATCATCTCATGTATATGTCTTCTCAAAATCCGTACTGTCTGCTCCCCAGAACTAGAACACAACACATATTACCAAGACAAGCGGAAACAGAGCGAGTTCAGCAAAACAATACGCAGAACAGATCACAACGGGCCCCCGGCTTCCGTCTTAATACACGTACAGAGCCGGCCTCCTCGTATCCTTCCTCCGAATACATCTTTCTCTAACATCCCTAAAGTTCATTAACAGCCCTCTTTGTTGCGGTGAATCCACTTCTATATTCGTGCTATGTACATATAGGCTTAACTCCGAACATTCCTCCCGCTCTAAGTTTGCTGAACTTACCGCTGCGTCACAGTACTACGAACGCATGACGATACGCCAAAACTATATTCGCGCTGTGTGCATATATGCTTAACTCTGATCATTACTCCCGCTCTAAGATTACGGAACTTACCGCTGCGTGACGATACTACGCACACAAGACGATACGCCCATACTACAAATCACCTTTCAAACATCTATTAAAACTATTTACCTTGGTCTTAATAGTTCACTAACAAGTTTCTTTGCAGGACACAATCCGCGCGATCACTCCTATTGAAGTCACGCCGCGGAAATTCATTCTCCGTTGGAAAGTATGGGCGGCGAGAGGCTGAGAGAGATCAAGTCCCTTTAAACCGTGATAATACAGAACCCGACATACCTTTTTTCCATTCTGGTGACTGTTCACATCTTTCTATTTTATTAATAGTTTTTTTCTAATGCTGCAGAATACTCACCGCTAACTGGACAACAGTAGCACAGTGGAACTTCATTCTCCGTAGCAGGGATGCCGGGCAATATCAAGAGTATTTAAAACATTATATTAAACTACCCGTTATCTCTTTGTTCCATTCTGGTGACCGTTCCGGTCTTTGTATTTTCTTAACAGGTTTTTCTAATGGGGAAGAATCCGCACCTCTAACCGGACAACACTAGCGCAGCGGAAGTTCATTCCCGCATAGGCGAGAAGACGGGCGAGATAAAGTCTCTTTAAACTGTCATATTACAGTAGCAGACATCTCTTTGTTTCATCTTTAACTGGTGGGCAAGCCACACCGCTAAACTCGAGCTTTAAGCTCACGCCCGCTATACATGGAGAGACAGCTGTAAGTCTCTTTGAAAAACACTCCACATACGCCTGTGTTCTTAGAGCAGAGGACTGTGGTAGCTGCTGCCATAAAAAAAAGCCGCTACATGACGGCATATCTCTTTCTTCCATTCTGGTGACCGTTTCGGTCATTGCATTTTACTCAGACGTTTTCCTAATGGAGGAAAATCCGCACCGCTCTCTGGACAATTCGCATGGCGGAACTTCATTCCCCGCAGGCGAGAGGCCGGGCGAGATCAAGAGTCTTTAAACCGTGATTATACAATACCCGACATCGCTTTGTTTCATCTTTAACTGGTTTTCCATATGCGGGAGAGGTCCCACCGCTAACCGAACAAGGGTTGCGCGGCGGAACTTCATTCCCCGTAGGCGAGAGGCCGGGCGAGATCAAGAGTCTTTAAACCGTGACAATACAGTACCCGACATCGCTTTGTTTCATTTTTAACTGGTTTTTCTTATGGGGGAAGCCCCACAGCTAACCTCGAGCTTAAAGCTCACTCCCGGAGTATTTAGAGAGATGGCTGCAAGTATCTTTGCAAAACTACACCCCACATAAGGCCGTGCTCTTAGAGCAGAGGACCGTGGTAATTGCTGTCATAAAACATACCGCTACGTGACGGCATATCTCTTTCTTCTATGCTGGTGACCGACCAGGTCTTTCTATTTTATTAACAGGTTTTTCTAATGGGAGAAGCCCCACCGCTAACCGGACATCAGTTTCGCAGCGGAACTTCATTCCCCGTAGGCGAGAGGCCGGGCGAGATCAAGAGTCTTTAAACCGTGATAATACAGTACCCGACATCGGTTTGTTTCATCTTTAACTGGTTTTTCTTATGGGGGGGGGAAGCCCCTCATCTAACCTCGAGCTTAAAGTTCACTCCCGGAATACTTAGAGAGACGGCTGCAAGTCTCTTTGAAAAACTACACCCCACATGAGGCCGTGCTTTTTGAGCAGAGGACCGTGGTAAGTGCTGTCATAAAACATAGCGCTATTTGACGGCATATATCTTTCTTCCATGCTGGCGACCGATCCAGTCTTTCTATTTTATTAACTGGTTTTTCTAATGGGAGAAGCCCCACCGCTAACCGGACATCAGTATCGCAGCGGAACTTCATTCCCCACAGGCGAGAGGCCGGGCGAGATCAAGAGTCTTTAAACCGTGACAATACACCACCCGACATCGCTTTGTTTCTTCTTCAACTGGTTCTTCTCATGGGTGAGAAGCCCCACAGCTAACTTCAAGCTTAAAGCTCACTCCCGGAGTATTGAGAGAGATGGCTGCAAGTATCTTTGCAAAACTATACCCCACATAAGGCCGTGCTCATAGAGCAGAGGACCGTGGTAATTGCTGTCATAAAACATACCGCTACGTGACGGCATATCTCTTTCTTCTATGCTGGTGACCGTCCCGGTCTTTCTATTTTATTAACAGGTTTTTCTAATGGGAGAAGCCCCACCGCTAACCGGACATCAGTTTCGCAGCGGAACGTCATTCCCCGTAGACGAGAGGCCGGGCGAGATCAAGAGTCTTTAAACCGTCATGTTACAGTACCCGACTTCGCTTTGTTTCATCTTTAACTGGTTTTTCTTATGTGGGTGAGTAGCCCAACATCTAACCTCGAGCTTAAAGTTCACGCCCGGAATACGTAGAGAGACGGCTGCAACTCTCTTTTGTAAAACTACACCCCACATAAGGCCGTGCTCTTTGAGCAGAGGACCGTGGTAAGTGCTGTCATAAAACATACCGCTACTTGAAGGCATATATCTTTCTTAATTGCTGGCGTGATCAAGAGTCTTTAAACCGTGACAATACAGCACCCGACATCGCTTTGTTTCATCTTTAACTGGTTTTTCTTATGGGGGGGGGAAACCCCTCATCTAACCTCGAGCTTAAAGTTCACGCCCGGAATACTTAGAGAGACGGCTGCAAGTCTCTTTGAAAAACTACACCCCACAAAAGGCCGTGCTCTTTGAGCAGAGGACCGTGGTAAGTGCTGTCATAAAACATACCGCTACTTGAAGGCATATATCTTTCTTAATTGCTGGCGACCGATCCGGTCCCACAGGCGAGAGGCCGGGCGAGATCAAGAGTCTTTAAACCGTGACAATACAGTACCCGACATCGCTTTGTTTCTTCTTCAACTGGTTAGCCCCACAGCTAACTTCGAGCTTAAAGCTCACTCCCGGAGTATTGAGAGAGATGGCTGCAAGTATCTTTGCAAAACTATACCCCACATAAGGCCGTGCTCATAGAGCAGAGGACCGTGGTAATTGCTGTCATAAAACATACCGCTACGTGACGGCATATCTCTTTCTTCTATGCTGGTGACCGTCCCGTTCTTTCTATTTTATTAACAGGTTTTTCTAATGGGACAAGCCCCACCGCTAACCGGACATCAGTTTCGCAGCGGAACTTCATTCCCCGTAGGCGAGAGGCCGGGCGAGATCAAGAGTCTTTAAACCGTGACAATACAGTACCCGACATCGCTTTGTTTCATCTTTAACTTGTTTTTCTTATGTGGGTGAGTAGCCCAACATCTAACCTCGAGCTTAAATTTCACGCCCGGAATACGTAGAGAGACGGCTGCAACTCTCTTTTGTAAAACTACACCCCACATAAGGCCGTGCTCTCTGAGCAGAGGACCGTGGTAAGTGCTGTCATAAAACATACCGCTACTTGAAGGCATATATCTTTCTTAATTGCTGGCGAGATCAAGAGTCTTTAAACCGTGACAATACAGCACCCGACATCGCTTTGTTTCATCTTTAACTGGTTTTTCTTATGGGGGGGGGAAGCCCCTCATCTAACCTCGAGCTTAAAGTTCACGCCCGGAATACTTAGAGAGACGGCTGCAAGTCTCTTTGAAAAACTACACCCCACAAAAGGCCGTGCTCTTTGAGCAGAGGACCGTGGTAAGTGCTGTCATAAAACATACCGCTACTTGAAGGCATATATCTTTCTTAATTGCTGGCGACCGATCCGGTCCCACAGGCGAGAGGCCGGGCGAGATCAAGAGTCTTTAAACCGTGACAATACAGTACCCGACATCGCTTTGTTTCTTCTTCAACTGGTTAGCCCCACAGCTAACTTCGAGCTTAAAGCTCACTCCCGGAGTATTGAGAGAGATGGCTGCAAGTATCTTTGCAAAACTATACCCCACATAAGGCCGTGCTCATAGAGCAGAGGACCGTGGTAATTGCTGTCATAAAACATACCGCTATGTGACGGCATATCTCTTTCTTCTATGCTGGTGACCGTCCCGTTCTTTCTATTTTATTAACAAGTTTTTCTAATGGGACAAGCCCCACCGCTAACCGGACATCAGTTTCGCAGCGGAACTTCATTCCCCGTAGGCGAGAGGCCGGGCGAGATCAAGAGTCTTTAAACCGTGACAATACAGTACCCGACATCGCTTTGTTTCATCTTTAACTGGTTTTTCTTATGTGGGTGAGTAGCCCAACATCTAACCTCGAGCTTAAATTTCACGCCCGGAATACGTAGAGAGACGGCTGCAAGTCTCTTTTGAAAAACTACACCCCACATAAGGCCGTGCTCTTTGAGCAGAGGACCGTGGTAAGTGCTGTCATAAAACATACCGCTACTTGACGGCTTATATCTTTCTTCCATGCTGGTGACCGATCCGGTGTTTCTATTTTATTAACAGGTTTTTCCAATGGGAGAAGCCCCACCGCTAACCGGACATCAGTTTCGCAGCGGAACTTCATTCCCCGTAGGCGAGAGGCCGGGCGAGATCAAGAGTCTTTAAACCGTGACAATACAGTACCCGACATCGCTTTGTTTCATCTTTAACTGGTTTTTCTTATGGGGGGGGGGGAAGCCCCTCATCTAACCTCGAGCTTAAAGCTCACGCCCGCAATACTTAGAGAGATGGCTGCAAGTATCTTTGAAAATCTACACCCCACATAAGGCCGTGCTCATAGAGCAGAGGACCGTGGTAAGCGCTGTCATAAAACATACCGCTACGTGACGGCACAAAACACACTGCATAGCCACTCGCCATGACTTAAATTGCATTATTAGTGTAATCCTTGGATATAGTACATAGGGAGACGGCTGCATGTCTCTCTAAAAATTCACCCCACATAAGGCCGAGCTCTTAGAGCAGAAGACCGTGGGAAAAGCAGTCATATTCATTCGTTTATTATACTCAAGAGCCATGTCTATAATATTCCATCTTCACTTTATTTAATTCATGTATATTACTCAAGAGCTATGAGCTCTATAATGCTCCATTTTCACTTTATTTAATTCATATATATTACTCAAGAGCTATGAGCTCTATAATACTTTATCTTCACATTATTTCATTCATATATTATAATACTCAAGAGCTATGAGCTCTATAATACTTTAACTTTACATTATTTCTTTCATATATAATACTCAACAGCTATGAGCTCTATAATATTCTATCTTCACATTACTTCATTCATATATATTAGTCAAGATCTATGATCTCTATAATACTCTATCTTCACATTATTTCATTTAAATATTGTTCCCTGAGGCCTTACAGGCGCCTCCGTTTGTCTGCTGCTGAAGCCAAATCCCAAGACGAGCGCTCACAGCCGGGCCGGCTCGGCTGGCTAGATGCTGCATACGCGGGACCTCCCGTATTGGCGCGAGCTCTCGGCATACATCACACTGCTACTACGAACGATGAGTGCTCACGCCGCGCCGCACAGTGTGTAATTTCAAGCAGCTAGCCGGCCAAAAATCAATTTTCACACCCCATTTTATTTTATTGTGTATTGTTAATATTGTATATACCACTGCCAACGGGTGCTTGCCCACTTGCAGTGTAAATAAATACATACACATACATCTTTAATTCTAAATTCTTATATAGACGTGTTTATAACACTCCATAGTATACTATCCAAGTGTAGACAGATGCTTACATCTGTTAGGGGACCCTCACAACAGAGCGAAAGTTGCATGTCTGCGATAAGATCATTTACGCTGCAGAGGCGGGCGCGCAGTTTGTATTTGGATGATGCAAAGTGAGGAAGTTAATATAATATTTTCCTTTAATATACAGTGTGGATATATTATAAGAAGGTATATATTTTACAAATAACCTAATTTTTTCGCTAAAAATTATTATCTTATTGTCTAGAATAAGTGTCTGAATATACATGTGCAGAGAGTCAAAGTTCTATCTTATTACATTACTTTGAGTTGAATTTTAAAAGGTGTAGCCCTCTATCACCTCGCTAAAATTTTGTGGAGATATTCATTATGCTTTTCTGAGCAAGACGTCGTGATTTTTTTCTGCAACCAGATGCAGACAGAAAAACTATTAATTATTTTCAGACACCATGCGCTCCGTAATCCGGAGAGCTGTTTTCCAGGTATGGAACAATAGCGAGAAAAAAGTGAAATTCTCAAATATAATTGAACATTTTGGTCTCAAAGAATACTCTGAAGACATTTTACAGTCAATAAAAAAATTAATTAATTTTCTATGCTCGAAAATTCGATTACGGTGGGAAAAATACAACATGAATGAGAATATTTTCTTAAAATATAATGTGCTATGTTTGAACCAAGATGCAAAGTCTGAGAATAAAATATATAATACTTTGAAATCTACTACAAAACAATTCCAATTTGAGTCTGCCCGTACAAGCATTCGGGGACGTCCACGTAAACTTTTCGGAGAACTGAGCGAAAGATCAAAACGGAAAAAATTTAGTCCACTTTTTAAAGAAAGATCACCAGAGGAAAAGCTTTCTGCTGCCCATATGAGTTTCAGAACTTCTAGGAAAAGAGATGCGGCCAATATTGTAGGAAAGCTTTTACTTGCATCACTTCAACGTGCGACAAAATCGAGAAAAAAACGTGAAAATTGATTTTGCAGGAACAACCAACAATTGTCACCTAATAAGGATCTCACTTTCATTACTGATTTACAGTTGACCTCTAATCAATATAAAGAATTAAGTAAAATGTAAAATCTTTTAAAAGTTAATTTAAATCCACCGTTTCATTTATTGCGAAACATTGAAGATAGGATAGGTTCAGGCAGGAAAGGGGACTACCTTGTTGACATGATAAAACAAAGCAGTCGCAATAAAAACGATGCAAATACCGCAAGAATATTTTTCAGGGAGGTTTCCACTTTCGCATATTTTACGGGAATAGATGGAAATTTAATAAGTCGTTTACACTCTATCAGAAACTTTTTCTTGAGGTTTTGCAATACTGATGAACGGCCACTTGACATGTATGCAAGGAAGACAAGGGAATTATGTTTATGCTTGCACAAATAGTATTATATGCCTACAACCCTTTACAAACTCTTGGCTCATGGACAGAAGGTCACATGACACTATTATACCTACTGGCAAACTATCTGAGGAAGCCCAGGAAACGTGGAACAAATACTATGTTAGACTTTTCAGAGAAGTCTTCGCAAGAAAAACATCAAGAAAGACACAGGCTACTTATTTCTTTGGGTCGACCTGGTTGGCGAGTTGTTATAGCGCTGGCCTTCTATGCCCAAGGTTGCGGGTTCGATCCCGGGCCAGGTCGATGGCATTTAAGTGTGCGTAAATGCGACAGGCTCATGTCAGTAGATTTACTGGCATGTAAAAGAACTCCTGCGGGACAAAATTCCGGCACATCAGGCGACGCTGATATAACCTCTGCAGTTGCGAGCGTCGTTAAATAAAACATAACATTTATTTCTTTGGACACTTACATCACTAGCTTAAAGAAATTAATAAGAGAAAATCGCTGTCGATTTTAATAGTAGTGCTGCTGTTCTCTCCGAGCCTCTATTACTCGGTGCTGCCGAAGGAAAAACTAGCAGCGTGGATACAGATTCTGATGGGGATGCATCTGACGTCTGAACGAATAAGATATGTAGCAATAATCCTTCGTCTTACGCTTTCAATTTTAAGCGCATTCCACATTATGAACATTAATTTATTTTTTCACTCAAATCGATTTTTTTTGCAATATTACTAATTTTATTTTCAGTAAAAATAGTCATTTTCATTTTCATTATTGAAAACTTATCTACTTCAATAATTGAAGTTACATACCAAATTTTATGAAAATTGAGCGATTAGTTTTCGAGAAATGATTTTTGGCCGGCTAGACTCGCTAAATTACACACTGTGCGCCGGGCCGGCTCGGCTGGCTAGCGGCTGCATGCGCGGGACCGCCCGTATTGGGGCGAGCTCTCGGCATACATCACACTGCTACTACGAACGATGTCGCCCAAACAAAAGATGGCTACTCTAATCCGTCATATTACAGTACCTGTCATCGCTTTGTTCCATGCTGGTGACCGATCTGGTCTTTGTATTTTATTAACAGTTTTTCCTAAAGGGAACAAGCCGCACAGCTAACCGGACAGTATTTCCAACTGCTACTACGAACGATGTCGCCCAAACAAAAGATGGCTACTCTAATCCGTCATATTACAGTACCTGTCATCGCTTTGTTCCATGCTGGTGACCGATCTGGTCTTTGTATTTTATTAACAGTTTTTCCTAATGGGAACAAGCCGCACAGCTAACCGGACAGTATTTCCAACTGCTACTACGAACGATGTCGCCCAAACAAAAGATGGCTACTCTAATCCGTCATATTACAGTACCTGTCATCGCTTTGTTCCATGCTGGTGACCGATCTGGTCTTTGTATTTTATTAACAGTTTTTCCTAAAGGGAACAAGCCGCACAGCTAACCGGACAGTATTTCCAACTGCTACTACGAACGATGTCGCCCAAACAAAAGATGGCTACTCTAATCCGTCATATTACAGTACCTGTCATCGCTTTGTTCCATGCTGGTGACCGATCTGGTCTTTGAATTTTATTAACAGTTTTTCCTAAAGGGAACAAGCCGCACAGCTAACCGGACAGTATTTCCAACTGCTACTACGAACGATGTCGCCCAAACAAAAGATGGCTACTCTAATCCGTCATATTACAGTACCTGTCATCGCTTTGTTCCATGCTGGTGACCGATCTGGTCTTTGTATTTTATTAACAGTTTTTCCTAAAGGGAACAAGCCGCACAGCTAACCGGACAGTATTTCCAACTGTTACTACGAACGATGTCGCCCAAACAAAAGATGGCTACTCTAATCCGTCATATTACAGTACCTGTCATCGCTTTGTTCCATGCTGGTGACCGATCTGGTCTTTGTATTTTATTAACAGTTTTTCCTAAAGGGAACAAGCCGCACAGCTAACCGGACAGTATTTCCAACTGCTACTACGAACGATGTCGCCCAAACAAAAGATGGCTACTCTAATCCGTCATATTACAGTACCTGTCATCGCTTTGTTCCATGCTGGTGACCGATCTGGTCTTTGTATTTTATTAACAGTTTTTCCTAAAGGGAACAAGCCGCACAGCTAACCGGACAGTATTTCCAACTGCTACTACGAACGATGTCGCCCAAACAAAAGATGGCTACTCTAATCCGTCATATTACAGTACCTGTCATCGCTTTGTTCCATGCTGGTGACCGATCTGGTCTTTGTATTTTATTAACAGTTTTTCCTAAAGGGAACAAGCCGCACAGCTAACCGGACAGTATTTCCAACTGCTACTACGAACGATGTCGCCCAAACAAAAGATGGCTACTCTAATCCGTCATATTACAGTACCTGTCATCGCTTTGTTCCATGCTGGTGACCGATCTGGTCTTTGTATTTTATTAACAGTTTTTCCTAAAGGGAACAAGCCGCACAGCTAACCGGACAGTATTTCCAACTGCTACTACGAACGATGTCGCCCAAACAAAAGATGGCTACTCTAATCCGTCATATTACAGTACCTGTCATCGCTTTGTTCCATGCTGGTGACCGATCTGGTCTTTGTATTTTATTAACAGTTTTTCCTAAAGGGAACAAGCCGCACAGCTAACCGGACAGTATTTCCAACTGCTACTACGAACGATGTCGCCCAAACAAAAGATGGCTACTCTAATCCGTCATATTACAGTACCTGTCATCGCTTTGTTCCATGCTGGTGACCGATCTGGTCTTTGTATTTTATTAACAGTTTTTCCTAAAGGGAACAAGCCGCACAGCTAACCGGACAGTATTTCCAACTGCTACTACGAACGATGTCGCCCAAACAAAAGATGGCTACTCTAATCCGTCATATTACAGTACCTGTCATCGCTTTGTTCCATGCTGGTGACCGATCTGGTCTTTGTATTTTATTAACAGTTTTTCCTAAAGGGAACAAGCCGCACAGCTAACCGGACAGTATTTCCAACTGCTACTACGAACGATGTCGCCCAAACAAAAGATGGCTACTCTAATCCGTCATATTACAGTACCTGTCATCGCTTTGTTCCATGCTGGTGACCGATCTGGTCTTTGTATTTTATTAACAGTTTTTCCTAAAGGGAACAAGCCGCACAGCTAACCGGACAGTATTTCCAACTGCTACTACGAACGATGTCGCCCAAACAAAAGATGGCTACTCTAATCCGTCATATTACAGTACCTGTCATCGCTTTGTTCCATGCTGGTGACCGATCTGGTCTTTGTATTTTATTAACAGTTTTTCCTAAAGGGAACAAGCCGCACAGCTAACCGGACAGTATTTCCAACTGCTACTACGAACGATGTCGCCCAAACAAAAGATGGCTACTCTAATCCGTCATATTACAGTACCTGTCATCGCTTTGTTCCATGCTGGTGACCGATCTGGTCTTTGTATTTTATTAACAGTTTTTCCTAATGGGAACAAGCCGCACAGCTAACCGGACAGTATTTCCAACTGCTACTACGAACGATGTCGTCCAAACAAAAGCTGGCTACTATAATCCGTCATATTACAGTACACTCTTAGACAAAAAAAAAAAAAATGACCGGACTCTTGAAGCGTAAATTTGTCTAAGTTCCGTTCGGCTGTGCGACTGATGCACAAGACTAAAATCGGAGTAGCAAGGACGAAACCAGCGAGAGCCAAGAACATACTCTTATATCGGCAAACAAGGGTTTGAACTGTGTGTGTGTGTGTGTGCGTGCGAATTTGATCATCAGGAACATACTAGAGGAGGTTACTGTAGAAAATGCTTCTGCAATCATTTTATCCCAGAACTCCGAATTGAACTTGAATGAGGAAGTAATTAAGCCCAAGTTTATCTTCAAGAATAAGAAAAGTGTTAGCAACTTGGTTGTAGAAGTAAATTCTGAAACACGGAGGCTACTTGTTCAGCGGAAATTGAAACTGGGTTGGCATATCTGCAAGATTGACGACTATGTAAAAGTTAATCGTTGTTACCGATGCAGTAAATATCGACACAAAGCAGAGAATTGCAACGGACAATTGACATGCCCTCTCTGTGCAGGACAACATAAACTACAAGATTGTAAAGCTGAGGAGAAAGACTTCAAATGTATCAATTGTATTACATTTAACACTTATGCTAAAAAAGGAAAAGTACACGAAAACCATTCGTCTCTAAACAAAAACTGTCCATGTCTACAGTCTCAAATCGAAAGGTACAAACAAAATACCGACTACTAAAAATGGCAGGGTTGCATAATACAGGAATTAAATGTCTGCAAATCAATTTGAAACACTCTAGAGTAGCAACCAACAATCTCATGCAGATAATTAAGGAATATAGTTTAGACGTAATATTCGTACAGGAACCGTATACGATAAATGATAAAATGGCCGGCATATCATCCAATTACAGAATTTTCTCTTACGGACAACCTAATATAAGAGCAGCGATCATTATTACGAATAAAAGTGTTGATGCAATAATGATAAATCAAATATCCGATTCAGACATGGTTGTTATCGAACTTATTCAGGATAAATTCAGCACTTATGCAGTTAGCATGTATATGGATATTACTACGGATATAAATATCGATTTCAGAAAAATTGATAACATTTTATCTTTCACGAAAGGGAAATGTCTACTAATTTGTATGGACAGCAATGCGAGGTCAAAGACCTGGTATGATGTTATCACTAACAATCGAGGAAAATTAGTGGAGGAATACTTGACTTCAAGCAACTTGTATATAATGAACGAGGAGAGTGAACATACTACCTTCGACAACGGAAGAGGGAAAAGCAATGTCGACCTAACTGTATCCAATGGAACTTCTTTCGAGAATAAGCGACTGGGAATGCGGAGGAGAGGAAAGCTGCTCCGATCATCGCTATCTTACATTCAACATGAAACATCACGCAGTGCATAATGGAACACTCGATTTTCATGGCATAAAATACATCATAAACGACGACAAGCTTGGAGAATTCAACAAAGAACTCGCAAGCGAGTTTTCAAAGAAAATCTATCAGAGTTCTATGGTAGGAGAAATTAAAAAACTAGACGCAGAAATGTGCAAACTTGTAGAAGATGCAACAGATATAGAAAATTTGATTGAAGAACACGATCTAATTTTAAGAACGGCGTGCAGGAGATGCTTCAGGATAAGTCGGTCATCAGGGAAACCACTACAGAGGAAAACAGTTCCTTGGTGGAGTGATAAACTAACAATAATGCGGAAGAAAACAAATGCTATGAGAAGACGTTTCCAAAGAACTAAAAACGATCAAAATCTTAGAGACGAAAGGAAAATGCTGTACCTGGATGAGAAGAGGAAGTACGAGGCACTCATTAATAAGGAAAAAACTGATTCATGGCGACAATTCTGTAGTTTAATACCATCTAACAACCCCTGGAATGCTGTATACCGGCTTTCATCAGGAAAAATAAGACATTCTACGCAGCTAACAACTTTAAAGAAACCCGATGGCTCTTCAACAGAGGACATGAAAGAAACACTACAGTACATGCTCGAGAGCTTCACGCCAGAAGATCTGGAAAGCGAAGACAATGAATATCATAGACACGTGAGGGAGATAAACAATCTGCCCATCTATACACAGGACGATAAATAATTCACTTCACAAGAAATAGGAGGAATTCTAAATAACATGGACCCGAATAAATCACCAGGTGAAGACGGAATAAACAGTAAAATTTTACTCCAAGTTTTCAAACAATTTCCAAAATATATCACGTCCATTTATAACGCTTGCCTTTCGAAAGGATACTTCCCTCGACAATGGAAGAGAGCTAAACTAATTCCAATTGTTAAACCCGGAAAAGAGACAAGTACAGATGTGACAAAATTTCGTCCAATAAGCCTTCTAAATACAGCTGGGAAAGTACTTGAAAAGCTGCTAATAAATAGAATCATGCACCATGTATACTCCAAAAATCTTCTAAACCACAATCAGTACGGCTTCACGCCATACAAAAGCACAGTGGATGCTTCGATGGCACTAAAGCAGTATACGGAACAAAGAGAGAGAGAGAGAGACAGAGTGAGTGAGTGAGAGAGAGAGAGAGTGTGTGTGTGTGTGTGTGTGTGTGTGTGTGTGTGAGTGAGTGAGTGAGTGAGTGAGTGAGTGAGTGAGTGAGTGAGTGAGTGAGTGTGTGTGTGTGTGTGTGTGTGTGTGTGTGTGTGTGTGTGTGTGTGTGTGTGTGTGTGTGTGTGTGTGTGTGTGTGTGTGTGTGTGTGTGTGTGTGTGTGTGTGTGTGTGTGTGTGTGTGTGTGTGTGTGTGTGTGTGTGTGTGTGTGTGTGTGTGTGTGTGTGTGTGTGTGTGTGTGTGTGTGTGTGTGTGTGTGTGTGTGTGTGTGTGTGTCATAGATCCGTGGTAAAACTCTGACTTCCCACGCAGAAAACCCGGGTTCGAATCCGCCTTCGTATAAGTATATATATTTGTTTCGTTTTATTTTTTCTTTAGCTAGAAACAAATGATACATTCATTAACGTGCACAGGAGTTTGGATTAGTTGAACAATTAAACAGAAACATTCTGTAATATCGGAGACTTCTTCCTAATTACCCATGAATTAAAATAAATGCTCAGTTCTTGGATCTTCTCCCCTCTCCAAAAGGAATGTTGATCAGTTACTATAATTTGTATAAGTAGTAGTAATAATAATAATAATAATAATAATAATAATAATAATAATAATGCAACAACCAGAATAATAACAATAATAATATTCATAGTATTAAAAACAAAACAATAATAATAATAATAATAATAATAATAATAATAATAATAATAATAATATTGACCACAGATTATTCCGCTTTGCATTTTCTGAGGAAAATGTTAATTTCGATTGGAATAAGGTAATATTTTCAGACGAAGTTACATTTTACGGGAGGCAAATAGTCTACCGTTCACGGGGATAAGGCTGCGGGTTCGATCCCGGGCCAGGTCGATGGCATTTAAGTGTGCTTAAATGCGACAGGCTCATGTCAGTAGATTTACTGGCATGTAAAAGAACTCCGGCACATCCGGCGACGCTGATATAACCTCTGCGGTTGTGAGCGTCGTTAAATAAAACATAACATTTTAATGAAAAAAAAAAACGAAGTATAGACTGAGATTCGAACTCGAAAGTTTCCGAATACAAGGCCACAATGCTACCGACTGCGCTATGCGAGAGAGACGCCGACTCTTTAAGAAGCATGTTATTAGTAGTGGCAGTGGAGTATCGGAAACATTTACGACAGAAGAAATTCATCCGCGTGTGTATCATGCTCTGACGAATGCACCCGAAGTCTTCGAATCGGACATAGAATCTGGAGGCCGGTCATTTTTTTGTCTAAGAGTGTACCTGTCATCGCTTTGTTCCGTGCTGGTGACCGTTCCGGTCTTTGTATTTTATTAACAGTTTTTCCTAATGGGAACAAGCCGCACAGCTAACCGGACGGTATTTCCAGCTGCTACTACGAACGATGTTGTCCAAACGCGGGACCGCCCGTTTAGGGGCGAACTCTCGGAATATATTATCACACCGATGAGGTTTCTCTCTCTCTCTCAGACTTCTCTCTAGACGTACATATGTGTTCCCATGAGGTTTCTCTCTACGAACCATATACCTCTTGGGAAGAAAGACCATACCATTGATAGGTACCAAAGGAATACTTTGCAGTATATCCACGGTCACCTATACGCCATTTCATACAAGTTGAGAGGATTTGAAAGCATTTCTTTCCCCTTCTACTTTCTCTGAGTTCGTCAGCGACAGCGTAAACGACATTTCATACAAGTTGAGAGGTTGCGAAAGCATTTATTTCACTTTACGCTGTCGCTGACGAACTCAGAGAAAGTAGAAATGCTTTCAAATCCTCTCAACTTGTATGAAATGGCGTAGAGATGATGTGCATTCACCAAAGGAATTAATTTGCAGTATATCCACCTAGATGATGTGCATTCTGCAGTGTTGCCAACTGGACGGAAATTCCGTCAAAAGTGACGGAATTTGAATGTAGCGGACGGGAAAAAAAAATGCCTTTGACGGGTGACGGATTTTCTGGCGGAAATTACGATTTACATTGTCTTTTGACTTTTTTAGCTGCTGTCGTTTCCATTTGTTTAATTTTTAGGGTAACGTAGACTAACCCAGCACATCACCTGCAGAAGGAGAAACAGATGATGTAGATGAATTATTAGTTTAATCAAGGTTGGTAAGAAAGTTTCGTTAATATTTGCTTTTATTTATATAGATATATTGGATAGGTCTTATTTTTTTATTTTGACGGATTCTGACGCATTTCTAGGTGTTACACTGACGAGGATACAATTTATGTGTTGGCAATACTGGCATTCTGTAACTGATTAAAATTGTATCAAGAACGACATCAATTTAAGAGAATACAAATTCTACACTTATTCATTACATATCCAGATTTACATTTCTGTAAGTATTTCTGTTTCACTTCTCACTGTAACCTAATTATATGCAAATAAACGTAGTAAAACAATTTTTCTTCAAAACAGCGTGATTTTTTTAATGATAGGCCTATCTTTATTTATCGTCAATGATTTTTATCTTGCTTGTTCATATCATATGCCCTCGATGACATAGTTTCTTATTACACAAGCTACTCCCTAGTATTTCTGTCCCAAACAAGTTATTAGAAAATTTATCAGCTCATGCAGTAATATTTCAGTTTATGATATACTTTTTACACAGACAGTAATAGGTAATATGTTAGGTTAGGTACTTTTTCACGCAAAATACATCTCACATTACTAAATTGCAATCGTTTGGATTGAAATAGACCTTGCTCATAAAAATTTGAAATAATGGTATGTAATTATTTCAGAAGTGTCTACTATAGTATTGTCCATTAGCTTACTGATATTTCCAACCTCGTCGATGAGACTATCACAAAATTATAAAACTGAAAGATTAGTGATTACAGTTAGCCTTAATTGTGCTTAGAATATAAATTTATTTAAGTTTAATACTTAATTATTAGTAAATTATGTTATAAATAAGTATAACATTTTTTATTCAATTAATAGTGTCACATAACTTTAACAGTGTGCCTTTCAGATTTCCCCTTCTCTTGATTATTTCTGTGATTTTAATCCAGACATTGTTGATTAAAACAACAATAAAATTATAGGATTCTTCTTATATTGAACCTAATGATTATTAGATTAACCACCTTTCAAAATGCAAGGTTAGTTTCAAGTTTAAATTAGCTCTCCTGAAAAGTGTGTAAATCATGACATTCCCCTTTTCTTCCTGTGTTCTTCATAATATTCTTCTGCCGTTCTTTAAGTGTCTAATTACTTTTTAAATGTCTACTACAGTATTGTCCACTGCTGATATTTCCAACCTCGGCAATGAGACTGTGACAAGATTCTGATGTTGGAGGAAATTCATAATCTACGGTACCACTAAATGTTCCTGAACAGCATGAGGCGGAAGAGAGCTTCTTAAGGCAGGCTACAACCACTACAGCGAAGATGACAATGCCAAAGGATCAAGCATGCGCTGGTCACCAAATGCAGGGTACAGTCGCAATTATCACATCATTAATAATGATAAAATCTTTCATTACAATCACCTTCGAAGAATGCCTCGACAGTTTCACAACATAGTTTTCGCAACCGTTTCGTATTTCAAATAAAGCTGCATTAAACCTGTCTGTTTTTAAAAGATATATTGCTGTGATTTATAACAATTTCATTCACACAAAATTGATCCTATGTCACAATACAACAGTTTCAAGCCTTCAATGCAATCCTCATAATGCCTTCAATTCTCTTCGCCTCTGCTCGAGTACTGATTACTTAATGACTGTTCCAGACATGAAACGGCTGCGACGACAATGAATTCTTCTCCCTAGTGCACAAGTTGCATAATTTCCACTTTAACATTAGGCTGCACTATCCCTAGGCCTAAGTGTAATTTTCCACTTTAACATTAGGCTGCACTATCCCTAGGCCTAAGTGTAATTTTCCACTTTAACATTAGGCTGCACTATCCCTAGGCCTAAGTGTAATTCTCCACTTTAACATTAGGCTGCACTATCCCTAGGCCTAAGTGTAATTTTCCACTTTAACATTAGGCTGCACTATCCCTAGGCCTAAGTGTAATTTTCCACTTTAACATTAGGCTGCACTATCCCTAGGCCTAAGTGTAATTCTCCACTTTAACATTAGGCTGCACTATCCCTAGGCCTAAGTGTAATTTTCCACTTTAACATTAGGCTGCACTATCCCTAGGCCTAAGTGTAATTTTCCACTTTAACATTAGGCTGCACTATCCCTAGGCCTAAGTGTAATTTTCCACTTTAACATTAGGCTGCACTATCCCTAGGCCTAAGTGTAATTTTCCACTTTAACATTAGGCTGCACTATCCCTAGGCCTAAGTGTAATTCTCCACTTTAACATTAGGCTGCACTATCCCTAGGCCTAAGTGTAATTCTCCACTTTAACATTAGGCTGCACTATCCCTAGGCCTAAGTGTAATTTTCCACTTTAACATTAGGCTGCACTATCCCTAGGCCTAAGTGTAATTTTCCACTTTAACATTAGGCTGCACTATCCCTAGGCCTAAGTGTAATTCTCCACTTTAACATTAGGCTGCACTATCCCTAGGCCTAAGTGTAATTTTCCACTTTAACATTAGGCTGCACTATCCCTAGGCCTAAGTGTAATTTTCCACTTTAACATTAGGCTGCACTATCCCTAGGCCTAAGTGTAATTTTCCACTTTAACATTAGGCTGCACTATCCCTAGGCCTAAGTGTAATTTTCCACTTTAACATTAGGCTGCACTATCCCTAGGCCTAAGTGTAATTCTCCACTTTAACATTAGGCTGCACTATCCCTAGGCCTAAGTGTAATTTTCCACTTTAACATTAGGCTGCACTATCCCTAGGCCTAAGTGTAATTTTCCACTTTAACATTAGGCTGCACTATCCCTAGGCCTAAGTGTAATTTTCCACTTTAACATTAGGCTGCACTATCCCTAGGCCTAAGTGTAATTTTCCACTTTAACATTAGGCTGCACTATCCCTAGGCCTAAGTGTAATTCTCCACTTTAACATTAGGCTGCACTATCCCTAGGCCTAAGTGTAATTTTCCACTTTAACATTAGGCTGCACTATCCCTAGGCCTAAGTGTAATTCTCCACTTTAACATTAGGCTGCACTATCCCTAGGCCTAAGTGTAATTTTCCACTTTAACATTAGGCTGCACTATCCCTAGGCCTAAGTGTAATTCTCCACTTTAACATTAGGCTGCACTATCCCTAGGCCTAAGTGTAATTTTTCAAGAGCCACAACGAAAATACGCATCGCCTAGATGTCATCCACACTTTCAGCACAAATTAGACAATAAAGTAATCACGTATTCTTGAGGTCATCAAACTGCTGAGAAGCCCTTGTGCTCTCTGATTTCATACAAAGAAAACTGAATTTATTTAAACAGCTGAGGCAATCAAGTCACGTCAACTGTAAATTTTCATTACAGCTAGTTTTACTGCACAATGAAACAGTACATCATCCATCCATCTGCTCACAAGTTTAATAAAGTAGCACAAAACATTGATTGAACAAATGGGTTTCTGAAGACAATATTCTTCTGTGCAATATGGCTCCTTCACACTTATTAATTTCAATTATTTTCATTTATATCCTATCTTTCCTCCATTTATTTCAATTCTTACTGCATGTTTTAACATTTCTTACTGCATATTTTTTGCTTTTTAGTGCATAAAGCTTCGTTATATAGTCATCACACAAGTGCTTCCTTAAGATTTTACACCATTTCCATCTCAGTGATGATAATATTAATAAAATTGTTTTATAACAAACACCAATCTCTGTCGTTGCAGAGTCATTCAACAGACTTTGACCCTAAATAAATTATTTAATCTAGTTACCAGTATTCTGTTTGGAATGGTATCTTCATAGTAGCTTTCAAATTAATCATTCAATTGAAACACCCTTCTTACTTACTTACTTACTTACAAATGGCTTTTAAGGAACCCGAAGGTTCATTGCCGCCCTCACATAAGCCTGCCATCGGTCCCTATCCTGTGCAAGATTAATCTAGTCTCTATCATCATATCCCACCTCCCTCAAATCCATTTTAATATCCTCCCATCTACGTCTCGGCCTCCCTAAAGGTCTTTTTCCCTCCGGTCTCCCAACTAACACTCTATATGCATTTCTGGATTCGCCCATACGTGCTACATGCCCTGCCCATCTCAAACGTCTGGATTTAATGTTCCTAATTATGTCAGGTGAAAATACAATGCGTGCAGTTCTGCGTTGTGTAACTTTCTCCATTCTCCTGTAACTTCATCCCTTTTAGCCCCAAATATTTTCCTAAGCACCTCATTCTCAAACGCCCTTAACCTATGTTCCTCTCTCAGAGTGAGAGTCCAAGTTTCACAACCATACAGAACAACCGGTAATATAACTGTTTTATAAATTCTAACTTTCAGATTTTTGGACAGCAGACTGAATGATAAGAGTTTCTCAACCGAATAATAACACGCATTTCCCATATTTATTCTGCGTTTAATTTCCTCCCAAGTGTCATTTATATTTGTTACTGTTGCTCCAAGATATTTTTAATTTTTCCACCTCTTCGAAGGATAAATCCCCAATTTTTATAGTTCCATTTCGTACAATATTCTGGTCACGAGACATAATCATATACTTTGTCTTTTCGGGATTTACTTCCAAACCGATCGCTTTACTCGCTTCAAGTAAAATTTCCGTGTTTTCCCTAATCGTTTGTGGATTTTCTCCTAACATATTCACGTCATCCGCATAGACAAGAAGCTGATGTAACCCGTTCAATTCCAAACCCTGCCTGTTATCCTGAACTTTCCTAATAGCATATTCTAAAGCAAAGTTAAAAAGTAAAGGTCATAGTGCATCTCCCTGCTTTAGCCCGCAGTGAATTGGAAAAGCATCAGATAGAAACTGACCTATACAGACTCTGCTGTATGTTTCACTGAGACACATTTTAATTAATCAAACTAGTTTCTTGGGAATACCAAATTCAATAAGAATATCATATAATACTTCCCTCTTAACTGAGTCATATGCCTTTTTGAAGTCTATGATTAACTGATGTACTGTACCCTTATACTCCCATTTTTTCTATATTATCTGTCGAATACAAAAAATCTGATCAATAGTCGATCTATTATGCCGAAAACCGCACTGATGATCCACCAATAATTTCATCTACGTACAGAGTTAATCTTCTCAAAAGGATCAATTGAAAACTGACCTGCTGACGAGGTGTTTCAATTGAATCACCTTGTCAGCATAAATATAATTTTTTTTTCTTTTGTTGACTTTATTTATACCTCCTTTCAAAGTCTGTACTCAAAGAGCATTCTTGTCATTTGTCCACAAACCATTCATTTGAGAAAACACTCGTTCACTGGGTGGGGGGGTTGTTCCAGGTAAACAAAGAAGGAATTCCAGTATTTTAAGAAAATTCGTATAAGGCACATTGTTCATGTTAATTTCTACCCAACAGTCGCTAGGTGATGTTTTTTTCCAGTTACCATTTTTCCAATATTTTCGGTGATATGTATTCTTTAATACTCATCACTGTCATCATACAGACCAGTATCGTCTATTATAGTTGAAGGAGCCATTTCACGAATTAAATGTTCAGTCTCTTGTATAGGGTACTCCTACTTTAACTGCAGTCCCGTAAACTCTCAATGGATTCAAGCCATTTACTTAAATATTCAGCTGCAGTTTCATAAACTGTATGGACATACTGTGTAAATTTCCCAATCTCTCCCTTATTTTCCAATTGATCTGACAGCTGTTACGAAACAATCTACTAAATTTGCTTTTAAATGATTTAACACAGTAATTACTTCAAAAACTGTACTTGTTTGACCCTCTATGCTTTGAACTGCAGTGTGAAAAGTTCATGCTTCGTTGGGAACAGAGTACAGTCAAGCTTCTCATTAAGGATTTTCAAAGAATGGTTTGATAACAAATGGACATTTATTTTGAGATTAAAATATGATTTCAGAGGAACAAACATAGTCAGAAGACGTTCGACCTCAGGGAATAAAGCAAGCCACCTTGTTTTGCTACACCCTAAAACTTGTCTGTACTCCTGGCCTACAAATTCACAAACTCCTTTCAGATTTTCAACCCTTACAGTATACACATACAAATAAAAATATATTTTAGACACAATAACTTCAATATCAATAGGAAGGACATCAGCAGCCATCTCGATAGTATGAGCACAACACCCAACCCCAAGTAAGTTGTGACCTAAATTTCCTTTCAGTTTTCACAAGACGTTGTTGACATCCTTTCTACATATACCTCCAAAATTGCACAAAGAGTGACTGTTTTTTTCTTTTCAGTTATTTTTCAAAAACTCACTCAAAAATGTAGCAATGATTTGTCAAGTTTCTCCAAGCAAAGATTTAAGATCCAATATTTTAACTTGATATTGGGAATAACTATGAGAGACAGAATTTCCAATGAGTCGCTGTCCCAAATGGCATCAACAACAAACTTCACACAAAGAGCAAACAAATTGAAGTGGAAGTGGGGAGGCCACATCGCGCGGATGAAAGACGAAAGATGGACATACAGAGCCACCATGTGGGACCCGCGCACAGGAGACCGGCACAGAGGCAGACCAAGGAAGAGGTGGGCAGACTTCTACACCACACAAGCAGGTCAGCAATGATCCAGAATAGCAAGAAGCAGGGGAACATGGAGAACAATTGGAAGTCGACTACAAATGAAGACAACATCCCAAGTTGACTCAGTGATAGTGCATTCAATATAATCAAAGTGTTAGTGAAATCAAATTAATCAAAGTGACAGCGAAATCAACTCCAACCAGACAAAGAAACACTAGACACAACCTAACGCGGAGTAGCTCACCGCGTTAGTGAAACAGAGCTACCCTCTAGCAGGAGGCCTTTGCCCTTCAAGGGACACATTAGGCTATTATTATTATTATTATTATTATTTTAACTTGAATCTCCTCAGCAATAACTAACAAGCAATGGAAATACGTTTACGTCCTTATGGTTTGATGCATCCGTCATTATTGAAATAAGATTACCATTCTATAAATCAGATTCTAGTTGAGAAATGGCAAAATATAATTGCCTCGGTTTTGCTATGGCCACAAGTAAATTTTCGTTCAAAAGTATATGGCATAAGTTTACAAGTACAGTTAGGGCTGGGCAAAATACTGACATCCAAGTATTTCAAATACAAATACAAAATACTTCAAAGAATTGTATTTGAAATACAAATACAAAATACTTTTAAAAAATTAACCAAAATACATTTGTATTTCAAATACTCGATACAATATGTAGGCCTAAAAAAATAAGAATATTACTGAAAATCTAAAATATTATATTAACATTGAAAGTATTTTTACCTCGAAGTTTTATATAAACACTGTCAGCAATGAAATTATGCTACATATGAATAATTACTGTTCTCTTTAAAAAAAAAAAAAAAAAGTTTCTCAAGAAGTTTATCAGATAAGAATCCCCTTGCTGGTGAATGAATAAATCCTGCAAAACAGAACAGTCTTTCTACAGGCACAGAGGAACACAAACTTGTATTATACTTTATAAAGCTGTTTGGTAATTCTCCCTTTGCAATTGAAGAATTGTATGAGCTCATACTTCGCAGCAGACAAGTTCTTTTCTTTTTGCTTTTCAAAGTCTGTTGTACTTGAGTTGAAAACACAAAAATTGTTTTCATCGTCTGAGCTGACCAAAGGTGTAGCAGAGAACTGCTCAGCTGGTTTCACACACATATTCTGTGTCCTCTGCTTATCATTTGGTGAGGCAGTGTCAGGTATCCATCTCATTTTCAATAATGAATGGAAGAAAGCTGCCAAAATAGCTCAATTTGCTTCTGGGGTCAGATCAAACATCTCTTTAAATCTTGATGAAAGCGAACTTATTAGGATTGGAGTTACTTGGAATACATAGCATAGATTGCTAAATAACAGAATATTTAATCTGTTTTTGAGGGAAATTAATGTGGACAAAAGTTGACCGTAATAGCAGGTCTTCTCATTTTGCATTAAATCAAGAGCTACGACAATGGCTTTGAGAACTGCACAGTATTCTTCAAGGTACTGACACTCAACGCCTTTGAAGGTTGGCAATCCCAGTTTTTCACATATACTGTTTATATCATGACTTGGGCAAGGAAACTGTAATGAATATTTCAAGACATCTGATATAATTTCTGAGGATTTGGGTCTCCTAAATGCATTCCATAATGCTGAACATTTAGCGAGTGTTGCGTGATGGATCCTTGATGCTGCTGGAGATTTCTTCATGGCATTAAGGAAGTCAGCTGTGGCAAGAAAACTAAGTGTATGGCTAGCACATCTGAAATGGGTAGGCAAATAAGACAAAAGTTCATTCTTCAAATCCAAATCCAAAACTTGAAGAACAAGAAGAAGAAAAAAGTATTTTGAGTATTTCAAATACAAAATACATAAATTTTATGTATTTAAATACAAAATACTTTCGAAAATCCTTACAAATTACAAAATACAAAATACAAATGTATTTCAAATACTGCCCAGCCCTGAGTACAGTCCACTGATCTGAAAGATTGGTTCTGGTGGCCGATATGGTAAGCAAACGATCCTTCAACAGCTGCTAATTTCACATCTTTATCACCAAAACTTTCACTTTTAAAAAAATTAGTCAGCACTTGCACACATCATTATTTTATATTTTTCACTGTTTATATGTTCTGATATATCAGATCGCCCCCCATGGCTTATACTGATTGCATCAAACATCTGAGTCAGAAATTATTGTTTTAATGTATGGATATTCCTTTTGTGGCTCACTATTACAAACACACTTCCTTTTCGACAGTGGCATATTATTAATTACAAGTGTTTTAGCACTTGCACCTTACAAAAGTTCACTGTATTTTTTTTTTCCCCCTCAAGCATATGAGTTTATAGTTTTCGTTATTGTTGACAGATTCACATCAAACAGAGTGATTATGATTGGTTAGTTGTCATCGTCTTACCATTGCAAACACAGAATGGCACAGTTAAATTGTCGACAACTGTACTTTCCCAAGCAAAGTCACTACACGGTTTCAGGTGTATATATGTATTGTATTACCCATAATATAAACAACGCTTTGCTTTGTCATTTCTGGACAAACTGATGCAAAACAGTACATTTTAAATTTTTCAGACCTATAGTTAACGGCATTTTATGCCAATAATTCATTGCCACAAAAAAAGGCACATTTTGGCGTCCCGTTTACCGTTTTACAGGAGACAGATTAAAAAAAAAAAGGCACTATCCCAGATAATATAGGATGTTTCGTCACAATATCGGATGTTTCGTCACCTTATACAAGACTTGACCATTTGTAAATATGGGATCAAACAGCAAACTTTGGAGTCACAAATCTTGTTTTGCTCACAGGCTTCCATGCAAACCCCGGCCAATTCACAACAAATTCACGAAAAGTACAAGTCGGGATTTACGGCTCCAACACTTCAAGCAACAGTCCAGGTCTGCCTATACAAAACATCTACCGACTGGGAGACTTACAGCAGGAGAACACCTTACCAACGCCACCAAGCAATTGGGTTGCCAGTTTGTGTGGACAAGAGACTGCAAACTGTTTGTAAGGAAGGATCCCCTGCAATTGAGATAAGTTCTGTGCAAGATGTCTCACTTAATATTATGTAATATTTGTATAGTTAGTTTATGGAAGTTAAATCTCTAATTGGTGAGCTCGATAATTACAACATTAACAGTAAGATTTAAATATTTATTATAATTACTTTTGCAATACTACGTCATTCATATCCATAGTAAAAATAAGAACTTTTCGGAATTCTGCATTATGTTACAAAATTTGATACAATTATTCTCCCTGAAATATGGCTTGATCTTGATGTAGATTATGATATACAAGGTTACAATAAGTTCATAAACGGAAATAAATATAATAAATGTGATGTCATCTTTCATCAGTAGGAAGCCACGGATTGTTCGCGGAAACAGACAAGTATGTTGTTGTTTTCTAATGCCAGGCGTTTGACAATAAAGTCATTTGACCTCTTGCACTCCATTATTTTTCAAAGATATTATCATGGCCAGCCACTGAAGCACAGATTTTGAGGTGTTCCGAAGCCATTTCTTGGTTTGAGTTGCACAATGGGCAGTTAGGGGACTGATATATTCCAATTCTATGCAGGTGTTTGGCCAAACAATCATGGCCTGTTGCCAATCTAAATGCAGCTACAGGTCTAAGTATGTAGATTTAATAAATCTTTTCACAGAGTAATACGTAGATTTAGTAACAGATCTGTAAGTAGCAGTGCTGCCCTTCTTTGCTAAAGCATCCGCATTCTTGTTTCCCAGAATTCCACAATGGGATGGTATCCATTGGAATACAATTCTTTTATTGAGTGATATTAATTGAGAGAGCATTTTAGTTATTTCTGCTGTTTGAGATGAAGGTGTGTGCTTAGAGACTATTGATAGAATAGCTGCTAGACAAGTACAGACAAGTATGTACACAGATGTGTTCCAATTTCTGCCACAGGTAATAACATTCTGGTCGGATTATGTTGCTCTATGTAAATAATTTATTTAGAGTATCTTTAATGAATCTAATAGCTTACATATAAGTCTCACAGTAAATGACATCGAATTTATTGCAACACTGTCTATAGGCCACCTAATTTCTTTAATAAAAACAATTTCTTATTTAGCTTAGAACAAGTGTGCTCTTGACTCAAAAATGGTGCGTGTAATGTGTCTAGCACATGCTTTACATGGAGTAGCAGAGCAAGTTCGGAATCAGTTCCCTGAAGTCGACCAGCTTATAGGATGTGTCAAGAAGATCTTCCTGAAGGCACCTTCTCAAGTAGCAAATTTCAAGTCTTTAGCTCCTGAAGTTCCTTTGCCACCTTCTCCAGCTTTAACAAGATGGGGGACTTCCCTAAAAGCATGCAACTACTACAGCAAGCATGTAAGTGTGGTGAAAAAACATTATCGACACGTTTGATAGCAGTCATGTAGCATCGATCAAACTTGCATAGGAACTTCTACAAAAGGTTGCATAAAAAGTAATGGCAACGATTCGATATTTCTGACAAGGCTTTATTTACAGGGGTACAACATTTACATACCTTCAATATAGTTTGAATGCAATAATAAGAATCTAAAAAAAAATGTCCCAACTCTTCATGAGGCTGCAGACACAATCAAACGAAATAACAAAAGTTATTCAGTTCCACTCCACTTTGAAATTTCAAATGGCACCCCTATCTTGTGATACTTAAAATTGTTCATATATCTCATTCATTTCTTGTCGCATATTTTGTTTTCTATCGTCACCTGGCAACCTGTACTGTTATCATTGTCACTCGACTGTACAATGAAACATAGTTTATTTTGTGTAATTTCCTCAATTTAATTCATAAGCATTAAATTAACTTAAAATAAGTTTAATTCCCTTCAGTACACACAACATTGTTCATTATTCATGTTAAACTTGCATAGTTTCAAAACTTTACTTCACTGCAAATTGAACAATACCAGTATATCATATTAAACCTAAAATTATTATTCTGGAATATTTGTCTTTTAAATTTCTTTAATTCTCTCCTAAATATTGCAGCTCTTTTTTTCTTCATTCTTATATATCCTTATTATCTTCAGTCTTTTCAGCTTTCATTCTAACTATGTTTTTAATACTATCAGTGTTAGTGTCCAAAAACTACAAAATTTCTATAATGTTCTGTTTTTCAGATCCATGTGTTTTTGGGGATTGCTTTGTATTTTTAAATTTATAATAATCATTCTATGTCCACCGCCTGGATCATCAATATTATGTCTTGTTACTTCTGACAGATGATGCCAGAGTTAAATCTGGATTTGTAGAAGCTGTTGTACACTAGATTAATGATGTTTCATGCAATACAGTCTTCAAGAGTTTGTCATGCTTAATTCATAATTATGCTATGAGTGGGCGTTAAAAATCTCTTATTTTGTCAATTTTCGTTCAACTTGGTTTCCACTAACATTTGAATTGTTGTTTGGACGATTTTAGACACCAGGGGCATACGCAATGGGAGATTACCGTATTTGAACCCCCCTTCTTCATTTTTTTCAAACATGATATAATTAGAACTGAATATTTTTTTTATACATAATCGTTTTCTCTTCTCTGATTTTTCTCTTCTAACAAAGTCACAGCTATTGTCCTCCTAGCCCTACTTCAATATAATCCCTGTGCTTGATGCTGCAGAAAGTTCAAATTATAACATAGAGAGACCTACCGCCAAGTTCCGACCTTATAATACAATGAAGCCGACACAATATCAAATTTAACTTGTTATGAAACATACTGAAGAGGATTTCTTGACGGTGTTCTGAAGTGTATATGTTAAAAATTGTGCAAATTCGATTTTAAACTCATTTTAAGAGTAGTATTTACCCATTCATTTCATTAGTTTGAATTCTAACATTTATTGTGAAACGTTCACTTAAAATTTTGTGCATTTCACAGTTCATAATAATAATAATAATAATAATAATAATAATAATAATAATAATAATAATAATAATAATAATTCACAACATTTAAATACCGTAACTTTGGTGTAACTTTGGACCATCTATGAAAAACTTTTTACATAGGTTTACGTGAACCAAATTTATCTGTTCATCACTTCCACCAATAGATGTTATATGTTACAGTATTTTTCCACTGTTCGTGGTCACAGGATTTGTTTACGGTATTTCTGTACCTTAACAACAGAACCTGTGCATAATTTGATTGAAATATAGATCAAATTAATTAGCTTTCATCACAGATGATGTGCACACAATCTCAAGATAAGTTATATGTGTATCTGTTCCTTATTCATTCATTAGACTTTCTAGTTTCGTTTGTGCAGTTGTTTTGTTGACAAATGGTGTTACAGAATAATTTTCTAATCAAGGTGATTTTCAGGCTAAATTGGGGTTACTTTGCACAATAAATACAAACGAGATTTTTTTAAACTTTAATTGCATTATTTTGATTTGAGGACCTTCCATGAAGTTTAAAAACGCTTACTATAATTCACACTTTGTATTACAGCTAAATTACTTTAATTTGTTTTTCTTTTTATTACATATTAAAGTCATGCATGCTCTCACTGCCAAACTTGTAACAATCTGCAAATATGACAAAGGAAAATGCTGAGGAGGATACAAATGCAAATGAACTGAAATGGAGGATATTATGGAATATGAATGGCAGGATGTAATTGGGAGACTAATTCCACCCAAGAAAGTATGAAGAAAGGGCTTGCTTATATTCCATTCCAGAACTTGACACAAAATAATATATATAATTTTTTACAGTTATTCACGTGCTGTTGCCTCGACTTATCAATCGAAAGAACTGAAAATATTTTTCAAACAACATTTTAGTGGAATGTGACCACTTATATTGAAATTCTGTGTACTTTTTTTCAAAAATGTTTTGTCCGTGTTACTATTTATACCAGTTTTTGAATCTGTGTTTCCATTTTTTTTTTTTTTTTTTTGTTCCTGATACTGTATATTTCATTTTTAACACATGTATGGTGAAATGTAACACCAGCAGAGGCAAACTTTTCACCACCCCTCTTAAAACTCTGGAGGTACAAAGTAGCCCCCAACTATGGGTAACTTTGCACCAATATCTGGCAGATTATAAATTTCAAAAGACATTTATTTTCGAATAAATGTCCATCTCAAAATTACACATTTAAAGACTACATACAGACTGAAAACAAATCATTAACTATAAAATGGTGCAAAGTTGCCCCATTTTATGGTACCGATAATGTAAATTTAATTATGAAAACCTCGGTCACAATTTCGCGTACACCACTAATAGAGACTCTATATTTTGGAATGACTTCCATTTTTCTAAACATAAAATTTTATAATTTATGATTTGTCATCTTCATTCATAGCTTTTATGTTCTTGTATTTATATGTCATGCATTTGTTGACAGGAGTAATGTGGATAATTAACTTGAATAAATGAGCAATACTAATAATAATAGAAATAATAATACCTATTTTAAGAATACAGTTGAAAACGGTTGCCAAGGAATTAAGACTATATAGATGAGTTACTATCAATGCACTTTCCATGCCTTGTAATTGCATAGGTTCACGAAAATATAAAGCAATCTGATTCTGTCACATGTATTGTTTCAGGGACAACTACGGAGTAGATGTTGACACAAGATTGGATGGTGACTCTTCGTGACAGGTGGTACTTGGATAGCAACCACGAGGCAACTCCTGAGGAAAGTCCTTCGCAGCAAACATGCATGATGTGGTAACCATCCTAAAATGCAGAAAAAAATTATTGCCAGATATATTGAATTGAATTTGTTGAATTTTATTCACAATCTTTGTCGGGGAAAAAAAAGTGCAATCGACAAACTTAATAATAGACTCCATAAATTCAACGAGTAGACGATGTAAAAGATCATCATATCATAAAAAGTTAGTTCATGAAGAAATGAGAGATAGGTCTCTTCAAAGTCCTGGTTCCTACATTAAAAGCATGACACGGAAATGTATTTGTAATTTTGAAATACATATTGAAATAATTATTCATTCATTCTTCTAGTTAGCCGAAATTTGGAAAACCATTATTTGAAGAAAATAGATACTTGCTGTAACCTTACCCTATATTTATGTCTTCTTTTGAACAAGTATGTCACTTCGGGTCTGCTACCAGCAATTTTGTTTTCATCTTCATTGCAATTTTCTTAACTAAAAGAGTGTCTGGGAATGAAGCGTCACCTTGCTCCAAAAACTGATTATGGCATCATCTCTTTTTCTCCTTCATTATTGCCACTGTCACTCACGCAGTCAGCAATAATGTCATCATCACTTTTTATTTCATGCTCGGAAGTGCCAAGTTCCTAATCATCCAATAAAACAACTCATGATTTTCCTCCACCAACTTTTTCATCTATTCCATTAATATTTGTACACTGTCGTCATTTTCTTGGTTATACTATATGTGTCCAGTTTTGTGAGGAGGCTGTAGGTCGACCACTACAAAAACACCTTCAACTTTTCCAATACTCACGTGGCCATAGAGAGGAGACGTCATCACTATGTGAGCGGCTCACTAGGCTGGATTACACTAGTCCGAATTCAATTCGGAAGCTGTCGGTTGCACAGCTTTCTGAGCATCTCCCGGACTTATAATGAAACTGTCCACAAGACAGTCGAACTTTCACTGTGTCTCTTCTATTTTTTTGACGTGATCACAGCATTTTTCCCACTTCTCTTTTGTGGCGCAGGTTTTAATGTCAGTGATCGCACTATAGCAGTATGTCTATGTGAACCAAATCCTGTGATTCATTGTTATCATTTAGTTGCAGAAACGTATTGATTTAAATTTGTATGAGTGTAAGCATTTGAATGCGAATATGCCATCATATACAGGGTGTATCAGGACCTCACGGACAAACTGATAGGCCATGCAGAGAGGATCTTTTTCTTTTTTTGTTAAGAAACATGTCGTTTGTGAGTTATGCGCATTTATCAACGTGCACAAGTCATCGTAATCATAACCAACCCATACACTGTTCATCTACGTCGTAATCCCTCACTCTGTCTTAGCACTACGTACCTGTAGTTCCGTTTCTTCTTGTGATGATTCAATCAACATGGAGTACGACTTGCCTGAACTCAGAGATATGACTGTGTGTTAAGGTGAGGCGAGTGGAAATCTACGCATCTACAAGCAGCGCTATCCTGGCAGTTTTCGTCCTCGGTCCGTTCACGGCGGGAGGCAACATGCGAGGACACTGTGGTCCACGGATTTACTCAACAACCTTCAACCAGCACGTGTGCTGCGGCTCGTGCTATGGGCATTAAGTCACCAATCCATTTGGAGGGTATTGAGGGAGTACAACCTACACAGGTACAGTGACGGAAGAAAAAACTGGCCGATGACCAGCAAAACTCTTAATGTTACTTATGTCGGTTTTCTTGTAATTATCACAATACTGTTTACTTCCCCTCGAAGTTGCTGGGCTAGGAGGAGGAGACTTTCCTACTGATTCTGTGCAGAGTGTCTAATAGGGACACTATTGACTTCCCCTCGTAGCTGTTGCACTACAAGAGACTGGCTTTCGGAATGCTTTTGTTTACATTCTACAATATACTGTATTTGTATAATTCCAACGTTTGTTGTGTTTTAGTCGATATTATAGAAAGTTGTTTTGCCATTGCTGATATGAGAAATGTTGTTAATGTCATTTTCATTCCCTCTGTTCGTCTCTCTTCACTCTACCGGCATATTGTGTTTGTGATTTATGATTACTGTATAGTTCGTGTTCTTTCTAGACATGTGACCCTTTTCATCTCTACCGACAGATTTTGTCTATAAAAACCCACAACCATTTCGAAGATCATCCTTAGTATTTCAGTTCGATAGCTATGGACGTCGAGAATAGAGATAATTATTTCAATGAAAGACTGGAAGCAAGTCGTACACTTAGGAATAAAAAGAGAGATTACTTGAAGGAAATACTGAATGAGGTACAAACAAATAGTAGGAATAAAAACATTCGAGATTTATATAACGGTATAAAGAAATTTAAAAATGGATATCAGGCAAGGGTAAACGTGATCAAGGATGAGAATGGTGACTTCCTTGCAGACTCTCATTCAATCCTTAACAGATGGAGAAACTACTTTGGACAACTGCTAAATACACATAGGCCAAGTAGAAATGATCGGAACGAAATTGAAATACAAACTGCTGAGCCATTTATACCGGAACCCACACTTTCTGAAGTCGAAATTCCGATAGGAAATCTGAAAAAGTACAAGTCTCCAGGTATTGATCAAATTCCAGCAGAATTAATACAAGAGGGTGGAAGGGCATTATCTAGCGAAATTTATAAACTTGTACTTGCAATTTGGGAAAAGGAAATTGTACCAGAACAATGGAAGGAGTCCATAATCGTACCTATTTTTAAGAAGGGGGACAAGACTAACTGTAGTAACTTTCATGGAATATCACTTTTCTTGACGTCGTACAAAAGTTTGTGGAAAATTCTTTTGAGAAGATTAACTCCGTATGTAGATGAAATTATTGGGGATCATCAGTGTGGTTTTAGGCGTAATAGATCGACTATTGATCAGATTTTTTGTATTCGACAGATATTGGAGAAAAAATGGGAGTATAAGGGTACAGTACATCAGCTATTCATAGATTTCAAAAAGGCATATGACTCGGTTAAGAGAGAAGTTTTATATAATATTCTTATTGAATTTGGTATTCCAAGAAACTAGTTCGATTAATTAATATGTGTCTTACTGAAACTTACAGCAGAGTCCGTATAGGCCAGTTTCTGTCTGATGCTTTTTCCAATTCACTGCGGGCTAAAGCAGGGAGATGCACTATCACCTTTACTTTTTAACTTCGATCTAGAATATGCCATTAGAAAATTTCAGGATAACACAGAGGGTTTGGAATTGAACGGGTTACATCAGCTTCTTGTGAATATGTTAGGAGAAAATCCACAAACGATTAGGGAAAACGCGGAAATTCTACTTGAAGCAAGTAAAGAGATAGGGTTGGGAGTAAATTCCGAAAAGACTAAGTTTATGATTATGTCTCGTGATCAGAATATTGTACGAAATGGAACTATAAAAGTTGGAGATTTATCCTTCGAAGAGGTGGAAAAAATTCAAATATCTTGGAGCAACAGTAACAAATATAAATGACACTCAGGAGGAAATTAAACGCAGAATAAATATGGGAAATGCCTGTTATTATTCGGTTGAGAAGCTTTTGTCATCTAGTCTGCTGTCAAAAAATCTGTTCTTTATGGCTGTGAAACTTGGACTCTCACTTTGAGAGAAGAACAGAGTTTGAGGGTTTTTGAGAATAAGGTTCTTAGGAAAATATTTGGGGCTAAGAGGGATGAAGTTACAGGAGAATGGAGAAAGTTACACAACGCAGAACTGCACACATGGTATCCTTCACCTGACATAATTAGAAACATTAAATCCAGACGTTTGAGATGGGCAGGGCATGTAGCACATATGGGCGAATCCAGAAATGTATATAGAGTGTTAGTTGGGGGGTCGGAGGGGAAAAGACCTTTGGGGAAGCCGAGACGTAGATGTGAAGATAATATTAAAATGGATTTGAGGGAGGTGGATATGATGGTAGAGACTGGATTAGTCTTGCTCAGGATAGGGACCAATGGCGGGCTTATGTGAGAGCGGCAATGAACCTCCGGGTTCCTTAAAAGCCAGTAAGTAAGTAAGCTATGGACGTCAAAGCCAATGTAATTTGACTGATCGAGGAAGGCGGATTTAATGCGGCGCAAGCTGAACAATGCTATGAAGTTGCCAGTAGAACAGTGTCCATGTGGTGGCCGCAGTATCAAGAGCGAGGATACATAACTCATAAACCTGGTAGCGGAAGACAATACCACAGAAAGATCTTATGTTAATAGAATGCTCGACGCTCTTCATTTAACACTTTTAAAATGCTTGTTGCCGGCACGAGATTTACTGCTTTCAACAGAACGGGTCGTAAAAGGCTCAATAGTACCAATATTGTGCCGGTGAAGGAAGTTCTGACTGAAGACCATCGAATTGATCGTGTCGCATTTTGCCAATTTCATTACAACTATCCATGGCAAGAGAAGATGTTTATGAACTACAGCACAGAGTCAGTGCAAGTATATCGACTGCAACAATCCAAGACATTTCACCCTGAATATGTTGTCCAGAGGCAACGCACTGGTCCTTTGTCCATGTCAGTGTGGGGATGGATTTTTGGTTATGGTGGCGGCGCGCTATGGAGGATTTATGGGCATATGAATGAGCATCAGTACAGCAATATACTCGAAAATGTGATGCTACCCAGTGCTCGTGTGTTTCAGCCTGAAAACAAAATAAAATTCAAACATGACTTGTCTTCGATGCACATGTGTCACCATACAGCGATGGTTCAACATTCACAGGGACATTGTCTAAGAAGTTCCATGGGTGCCAACAAGTTCCGATTTAAATCCCATATAAATGTGTGGGTGGAAGTGCAACATGGTGTTAATCAGCAACTACAGAGTCGGCGTCCTAGAAATGCAGACGAATTGTGGAATCTCATTCCAGACACTTGGGATGATGTTGCATCATCACATAGATAGATAGGCTATATCCAAAGTATTGTTAATTCTGTAAGTAGAAGAATGGATGCAGTGATCATGCCAATGGTTTCTGGACAAGCTATTCAGTCGATTTCTAAAACACGGACGAAATCGTAGTTCCAAACCCCGATTGAGTTCTGAATCCTTATGCGATTTCTAAAACAAAGTCGAGACGCGGCTTGAGAAGAAACCAAGATTCGTGGGTTTTATATATGGCAACGCAGCTAAGAATCGATTTTTATTCCTGTAAACGTCGATATTAGAAAGAAATGAACATCGGGATTAATATTTTTACCGAATTGCACCAAGTCACATTCGTTTGTTCTCAGCTAAGGTATTGTTATAGCTATCTACTAATTTACAGAATATTTATTTTTTATTTATTTAATGCAGACCTGTAGAGTTTATCTTTAGCCCCTGTAGCTGTAGAGTTTATCTTTAGCTGTGATAATGGCAACATGCAATAGTGTGAGACAAGTAAACAAATATACAAATAAATAAACAAACATTGAGAAGAGTACAAAAATAGTTCGTAATGGAATTTATTTATATTTGGATGGCCATCATCTTCTCTCTTGCTTCCCAGTACTTCTCTATCAGTGTTCAGGAGGACAGATGGGACAGTCCATTAGATGGTCCGAGTCCATTACGATGTTCTGGTTGCAGAGTGGGCAGTTAAGATTCTGCAGTAAACCGATGCGGCATAGATGTTTACCCAAGCAATCATGTCCAGTTGCTAATCAGAATTTGGCAACTGCTTCTCTCCTTGGCCAATCCGGTACTGAAGTGACATTGTCTTTCCATTCAGAGGTGCAGAGATGTTTGTAAGTTTCCTTCACCTTCTGTCGTATGATGGTTGATGCTCGACTGTAGGGTACTTCACAAACATAGGGCAGGATTTTAGTGCCTTTTTTTGCAAGAGAATCAGCTATTTCATTCCCGGGGATACCACAATGGGATGGTATCCACTGCAGGACCACTTTTTTGTTTTGCTCAGTAAGGTTCCTAATTATTTTCCTGCATTCGTGTATATCAGGACAAGGTGAAGAGTTAGAGTTGTTGGTGATGGCGGATATTGCAGCTTGAGAGTCACACAGAATTACAGCATTTGAAAATGTTGATAACCGAGGCAATAATTGTGTGAGAGCAGTTCTTATGGCTCTCACTTCTCCATCAAAGGCAATGTGGTCCCTGCCCAGAGATAGACATGTTGAGAACAGCCTACAGTATATGCCACCTCCAGCAGTGCTATCTGTATATATGTGTAGCCATGGATACCGTGTCAGAATAGTTTCTGTGGCGATTGCTCGCAGAATGTCTGGAGGAGTATCATATTTGTTACAGTCCTTAGTTAGGTCGAGAGTATAGTCTACATCATCATGTTCTACTGGATTTTCTGGGAGCAATATTGGGGATGCCTGAAATGATATATCTAGTTTCTCTTTTTCCTTCATAACTTTCTGTAGAAATCCTTCTTGTGTCTTTAATCTTCGGGGTCCTTGCATATTGCAGGGGTAGTCAACACCGGGTAGGCAGATTAGTTTTTCATGGATTTTAAGTGCAGATTGGACAATATCAGTCTTCATATCCTGGTTGTTTGTAACAGCATAGCGTTTATAGGGGTAGTTTTGACACCACCAGTGATTAGCCTGAGAGCCTGATTCTGTACACGTTCTAGTTTTTTAATCCTTTCTTGGTTTGCTGTAATAAGGGCTCCACAGCCATATTTCATAATTGGTTTGACGTACATTTTGTAGGTTGTACTACAACCCTATTTACTTCCTGCCAATCACTTTATGATATTGAGTCTTCTTTCAGTTACATCATTTATATGGCTACTCCATGTTAATTTACTGTCAAATGCAAAGCCTAAATATTTGAATTCCGTTACGTGATTTAGATTTGTATTATTGTAAGAGATATTTGGCGTCAATTGATTATGGCAGAGTGAGAAACTTTGGCAAGCAGATTTTGATATGTTAACAGACATGGAATTTTTTATACACCAGTCGCTTAGGACATCCATAGCATTATTAAGTGAATTTTCGATTGCCTGTTTGGCTCCATTTTTTGGTGCTGCACTCCATATAACAAGATCATCAGCATGAAAGAGAGTTTTGACATTTCCATTTTTGGTCAAAGTGGGTATAAGGTCAATGATGTACAAGTTGAAGAGAGAGCAACTAGTAACAGCTCCTTGAGATAGCCCTGTTTGGAATTCTTTATATTTTGAACAGGCAGAACCATAACGGATTTGACAATACCGTTGTCCTAGGAAACTTTTGAGCCAATTCAGCATGTTTCCTTTTACTCCATAATTCGTTAGTTTCAGTAGTAAGTTTGATTTCCAGATTGAATCATAAGCGGCTTTGAAATCAATGTACACTACAGTTGTAATCAAGCCCTTATCTAGGTTGTCCTTAAGCTGTTGACTTAGTATGGTTATCTGTTGTTCGGTTCAGCGATGAGATCAGAAACCGGCTTGTGCAGGATGGATTATGTTATTGGTTTCAAGAAACCAATTTAGTCTATTTACAGAATATATGTGCGTTAAAATACTAGCTTTACTTAGTATTTAATAGGGATCGGATTTTTAGAGACCAGAATGAAATTATCCAAATAATTAGCACAAACCGAGCATTTAAGTTGTTGTTTATCATTTGTTCATAACTGCTACCAACATTAACTGCCTGAAACCCGGTTCTAAGGAATTAATAACCTAAATATTAACTGGATTAAAATTTCAATTGAAACTAGAATGTAGTATGGTTCTATTTTCATATATAATGGGCATACTACATTGAAGCATAAAACTTAAAATAAGAAAACAAAATCACGTTTGCTTCATATTCCTAGACTCAGTCATTTTCGAGTATTAAATAAGATGTCCAAAACTACTATAAACACTATATATTAAGTTATATCGTCTTATTGACATAAAGGTATAATTAATATAAACTATAATATCTTACTTCCCTGGAAGCAACAAGAACGTGTAAAAATTGTCAATCTGCTGCCTCTTGCATTTCGTTGCAGATTATTATTTAGCATTCTTGCTAAATTTTGCGTTGATTCCTTGGAAAATCGAAATATTTGCCTGAAATTATCGTCGTTATATAGTTACAAAGGATCATTCCCGTCCATCATCACTCTAATCCGGGGATTTAATATCCGTAGACAGAAATTTTCCTTCTATAATCACCGAGCTGATCATCTACCTCCATCTTGTACACATGAAGCCGAGGTTTTAAACCTACCCCAGCCGTGGTCTCGGCTTCAGACCATGGTTTTGAGCCATGGGTCAGAAAAATGAAAAAGACCAAACGAGGTTTAAAGCCATGGCCTTAGTCTTGACCTCGTTTTACAATTCAACCCATTGAGTCCAGAAGGAAACTTTGTATATCACTAGAGCTACATAGGAAAAGAACATTTTAATTCATGATAAAAAAGAACATTCAGTATTAATTATTTTACTTCAGAAATGTGTATTTTTCTTTATTTTTTTTAACAAAAGTAAATACCGTAGGTTTAGAAATAGAATAAATAAAAAGTTCTAGTAAACCAATAGAACCACATATATAATCAAACGTTTTCCTAAATCACACAAAAATTTCACTTTAACTGTGAAGTGATTCTATATCGTATTACAACTAAGTTCCTGTGTATTGTATCTATCTCAATTTCGTTTGCTCTGCCTCATATTAGCAGTCTGTTTTGCCAGGAAGATATTGAAATAGAAATAAACTATAGACTTTTTAGTCTATAGTTTATTTCTATTTCAAACAGAGGAGATGAATATTAAATCAATCAATGGTGAAAACAATGAAATAAATTTCTCTATGTTGACAAGATCACAAGAGTTTCAACCTTATAGAATGTGAAGAGATACAGTTTGAAAGCCTCTTCTTCTAGCCCAGCAACTTCGAGGGAAACTGAACAGTATCCCTCTTATATGGCCCAAACTAATTGACTGCTAGTAACAGTACGATGTCAGAGTTGTCACAAGGGTGCGCGAGACATGGAAGATGAGATTAGGACAGAAAATATCACTTGCAGCAAGCCGGCAGGTCGAGACTTGTTCCTTCATTGTGTGTAATGTTTAAATATAATTACTCTTACTCAAGTAATTTCCATCTAAATTTTTATTACTTCTTCGCATCACAGATCAGTAGATCTTGGAGTCACTAACTTGCGAAAGAAAGTGACATATGTAGAAATTTTCTTTGCTAATGTGTGAGAATGAATGTCTTAATTCTATCTCAGACTTCCTTGTACACCAAAGCTGAATTTATTATTGTTTATTTCTCCAGAGGAAAGACGAGATACAGTTTGTTTGTAGGGGCAGCCTACGAATCTAGCGATAATAAAACGTAAACATGTCTAGTATTGATATTCAAGTTCAAAAGTATTTTATCTTTTCTATGTTAAATGAAGCCTATAAAATTTAATTCTCTATCTTATACATACCTGGGGATCCGGGGTTCTATATTCTGATTACGAATCTGGCTATAATGCAATGTAAGCATAATAATTATGTGTTCAAACATTATTCAGTACTCATACTGAAACCGTGGATTATTTTATTTTTCTCTGTTAAACAAAGTCTATCTAATTTTATTTTATTATCTAATTTTTACATATCTAGAGGTCCAGGGTTCCATATTTTGGCTAAAAAATCCGACTATAAGAATATAAGCATATCTGTTCATTTCTAGGCCTAATTAAGTATTCATATTGAATTTCAAGATTACCTTCTTTTACTTTGTTAAATCAAGCCTATCTAATTTAATTTAATCCTCAAGCTTATGCATACCTACAGGATTCCATATTCTATCACTCTGGCTTGTGGCAATATAAACCTATGAGTGAAGGTAGTTATACAGAAGTGAATATGAAAACTGTAACCCAATATATCGTTAATATATTGAAGGTAAAACTGTATATCAGAAAAAAAGAATAACGAAACGTTTTTAAAATAGGAATTGAGTTTCGGAATTATAAAATCTCCTCGTTCCTAGCATGCGTGTATTTATTTTAAAATCAAGTGTAATTAAATTGCTTGAAGAATGTTGTTCATACTCTTCCTATAATACATGGAACAAGGGGCAGGAGTGTTTATGTTTACATTATCAACCAAATATCTCATATGTTTATGCAATATTTCGTCTCATACCATGTATAATATTCCAATGAAAAGTGAAAATCGTACCTATGGTTATTCTCATCCTTCTTCTTCTTTCCAATTTCTATTATAATGGCACTGCTAACACATACATACACACATACTTACTTACTTATTGGCTTTTAAGGAACCCAGAGGTACATTGCTGCCATCACATAAGCCCGCCATTGGTCCCTATCATGAGCAAGATTAATCCAGTCTCTATCATCATATCCCACCTCTATCAAATCCATTTTAATATTATCTTCCCATCTACGTCTTGGTCTCCCAAAAGGTCTTTTTCCCTCCGGCCTCCCAACTAACACACTATATATCCATTTCTGGATTCGCCCATACGTGCTACATGCCCTGCCCATCTCAAACGTCTGGATTTAATGTTCCTAATTATGTCAGTTGAGGAATACAATGCGTGCAGTTCTGCGTTGTGTAACTTTCTCCATTCTCCTGTAACTTAGCCCCAAATATTTTTCTAAGCACCTCATTCTGAAACACCCTTAACTATGTGTCTCTCTCAAAGTGAGAGTCCAAGTTTCACAACCATACAGAACAACCGGTAATATAACTGTTTAATAAATTCTAACTTTCAGAGTTTTTGACAGCAGACTGGATGATAAAAACTTCTCAACCGAATAATAATAGGCATTTCCCATATTTATTCTGTGTTTAATTTCCTCCCAAGTATCATTTATATTTGTTACTGTTACTCTCCGGTATTTAAATTTTTCCATCTCTTCAAAGGATAAATTTCCAATTTTTTATGTTTCCATTTCGTACAATATTCCCGTCACGAGACATATACTTTGTCTTATTTGGATTTACTTCCAAACCTATCTCTTTACTTGCTTCAAGTAAAATAATACCATACTCCTCACTTGTGAGTGTAGAACTATCCTTTTGCGTATAACACATGAAACACCACAGCCAATTGCAATCCCTTCTAGAGACATTGTTATGGTAAGTTACACATTACACAAGAGAAAATAGTCCACATCTGAATTTAAAAATAAACATAATCTATCTTCGTTTACAGAGAGGGATTTCAGAGCAAAATATGTTCTATGCTGTAGATGGGATATCTCAGTTTAGTCTTAAGGCGATAACACGCGAACCAATTGAGATACAATTGCCATTCTGGTAGGGTTCATTTCAGTATGAGTAGCTCTATCGAATGGCACAGCTTAAAATTCATTCCTAGCCATAAGTATTGTGCGCGCAAGAAAGAAACTTATACGTGACACCAGCGAGACTTTGCGGCGATTTAACTAGGCAACACCGCTTCACTGTCACTGGTTAGTCGACATAGACTGGCCTGAACTAACTCTTATTCTGAAAGCGCTCTACACACTCTACTGTGATAATCACAACAAAACCGGCATAAGTTACATTACGAGTTTTTTTGCTAATCGGCCAGTTTTTTCTTCCGTAACTGTATCTCCTTTCGAGGGTGCAGGCAGTAGGATCACAAGATTTTGTACCTCCTATGCAATTTGTACAGTGGTATATGTATCAGTGTTAATGATACAACCTTCCCCACACAGGCCTTATTCTCAGATGAGATGTATAATATGCATGACGGATACTTCAACAATAGGAATAGTCACATCTGGAATTACAATACCTGTTCGCAACCACCACCACCATTAACATCTGGACTGAAATTGTTGGTACACGTCTGTTGGGACCTGTAATTCTGCCAGCAAGGTTAACTGGGGCAGCATATCCATAGTTCCTGGACACTGCACTGCTTGCTGTGCTCCAGTATCATGGAGCTCCGGCACACTTCAGTGTCGATGCAACAGCACAACTACCATCGACTATGTGGAACATGGATTGGACTAGCAGAACCAGCGCATTCACCCGATTTAACGCCCTTTGATTTTTTCTTTTGGGACAGTATGGTCTACGTAATCTACGTAACTCCAGTTGCCACCACAGCCCAGTTGAATGACCGAATAAATGCTGTGTTTGTCGTCAAACAGAATCATGCCACACTTAACACAGTTGAACAATTGTTGCTGCGACGGTATGAAGCGTGTAATAAGGCTAATGAATGTAATTGCTATAGCATTAGAACCTCGCTTTATACCTCTTCTGTAGCATCATCATGAACAGTGCAATTAAAAGTCCACAATTGGCGCTTGTAGATGGATGTCACAAGTAAGCAAAGTACTGGAGTGGGGAGGCACTGTTGCAGATCAAATGATAAACACTTTCATTTATTTTTGGTATCTCCTTAACTTTTGCTTTTTCATCATAAGCCCTCCGCTGCTCTGTATAATGGAGACTCCTTTCTTTAATCATCTCCTTTTCTTCTGAATTACTTGCACATTGGATCATTATTTGGAATTTATTACACTGCTATAGATATCTACATGTGGCTTTTTAAATTTCAATTTCAATTTATGAAACTGGATCACATACATTTTAATACAAACTGGATGTCCTTGTAAACAGCATAGGCATCTTCTCTAAATTCAAGTCACAGTGTAAGCAAAGGTCACTATTTTGTTGACGGGTATAGCGACTCTAAGATGCAGCAAAGATTTTATGTGGTTTCTTATTTCTTCAAGCCATTTGTTCCTGGGAGGCATTTTACCATGGAAACTATTCATCTGCATACCACTGGGCGAAGCTCTTTTCTTCAGTTTCACAGTTTTAATAAAATTATCGCTCTCATCTAGTGTTTTGAGGAAACAGATGTCATTCTTCCATTAACTGGCAAGTAGTTTATTATAGGTCAACATTCTGTACTTTCGGTTTCTAGAGAGAGGTCGCTCTAACTATATTTGTTGCCTTAGCTTCAATTGAAATATGAGCTACAATGAAAGCTGATTTTCTTTCCTAACTACCAAGCATCCAGTAATCATCAAATATGGACTATCAGTGATTTTCTGATAGATTCTCGTTGCATTTTGACCTGCAATCTGGGAGGTTCCTCATTGACCTTTCACCTATAAGTTTTCCCTTCTCTGTTGTGCAGGACTTTCCAGAATTTCTACTTTTATATCTCAACTTTTATCTTCACTCTGCTTTTTCATGACATGTTTCCACTCGACCACAGGACGACTTACTATTACAAGATCATTACAAATAATGAAATATTATTTTAGTTGAGAAGAAAAACGTGTTGTTAGTGATTAAACATATCAAATTGTTGCTAAAACTACAGCTCTTCATTAGTGACAACACTGGATCACTGTGAAATATAAATCAAAATTTAAAAAAAATACCACAGATACAGTCCAACTGTGCAGATATATGTGGACAAAATAGCTTAAGTCGACTCAAGTATCTTTTCCATTCTAGTATTTTTCCCCATATATTTAGTAGGTGATTTTTCCCCCAGCGAAATTATCAAGACTATAATGAAAATATTACAGTCGAATGTATTGATAGATGCATCTCGTACGTACGTACCATTCATTAGTAGAACCTCCTTTTAACGAATTTCTGAGAGATTACTTTTCTTCCTTCAAATAGGGGTTTTCCGTAACGGGAGTCTGTACTTCTATATCTCACAATGTTAAGTTCCTCAATTTTGAGTACACTTCTCTCAGAAGTTATAAAAGATGCAAATGTAGAAAAAATAGGGCATGTAACATACCTTTACATATACAACCAGTTAAATAAATTTAAAATTCCACTGAGCAGTTGGCAAAAAGAAAAAAAAAAATCATTTATAACATTTTTTTGCATTAAGAATGACTGCAAATTATTTTTTATTTTTGCTGAAGATAGAATTAACTTAATTTCTTTAACCTACTGTGTAAAATGCCATCACATTCATATTGTATATTAATTTCAGCCTTCTGGGTACAGTACTTTCTCAGAAAACTGTACCAATGTCATAAAAAATAAGAAACTGCAGAAAAATGACATCAAAGTTTTCATTTCTTGCAATGTTAAATTTCTCAATTTTGAATGCATTTTCTCAGAAGTGATAAAAAGATACAAATGTACAAAAAATAGGGCATATGTAACATACTTGTATGTATACAACCAGCTAAATAAATTAAAAATTCCACTGAGTAGTTGGCAAAAAATTTTTCATTGATGACATTTCTTGCAGTAAGTATTACTAAAATATTTTTGCTGAAGATAGGGCTAAAAGCTAACAATTAGGGCAAAGATTTTGATGCATTTGCATCTTCTGTTTTTGGTGAGCACTATACATTGCTCAATTAATTATAAATGTGTTTTAATGGAAAACGATCTTATCCATGCAACTTTGTTGTTGCATTTTTTATCGATTTTATGGAATATTGCTTTTTTGTGGATTTTATAGCATATTAGTCCTTATTTCAACCATTTTATGTGTTTCTGCGAGGAACTGTGCATTTCTGAAAGGAAATTTTATTTTTCTTGCTTTCACCAGTACGAAAATTGACTTGAACCTGCATTTTATGAAACAAGTAAGGAGTTCTGCCTCCCCTCTGTGCAACTGCATAGTATGGGAAAAACTGTTCAGCATAGAGGGTGACATATTTATTGCACTGCAAAATGTACGTCAGAGTTGGAGCTGAAAGAACGTTTTCTGTGCATCAGCATGTGAATAAAGAGAAGCACAAAAGAGTTCTACAGCGAACACAAAGACAAAAAAACAAGTGGTTCAACAAATGCTACTTCTGAGTCACGTCCTTCAGATTCTGCGTGACAGTAAAAGAAAGCTACTAGATGAATTAGCTAAAGGCACTACTAACACGTGGTAACCTCGTTCTTTTGTTAACTCCAAAGGTGCTGTTAAGACATGGCGAGCGATCTAAACCCGGTTGATTACGAAATGGAAGTCGAGGACCCGATTCCGTGGCGTTTTCGTCATCTGGCACATGCAGGGACCACGTGGACCGGAGCATCGCGTCTCGGGAAGACGACGTGCCGGCAGGGGATCCAGTCCAATTGGCGGTGGCCCACATCCTCAACCAAGGGGATGTTACCAGGGCGATCCAGAACATGATGCAAGAGCAGGCGGCCCGTATCCTCAAGGAGGTAGAGGAACGGGCGCAGGCTACCTTGCGTCATGTGACTGATCGCCAACCCGAGGCTGGAGGCGCCAGCAAAGAAGAAGAGGAGTCCCGGAGGGCCGAACAGTGGCGCAGGTGGGCGCTGCTGTAGAGAGAGCACCTCGTGTGGAAGTGCGGCCAGCAGCTCTAGGGGGGTCGTCGCGCCCTACGGCGACAGCAGGGGGAGAACTTGTTGATGCTTTCGATCCTGACGATTGTGAGTGTAACGTCAACAAGATCGACCAGCTGGGCTGCATCTGCGACTGGAGCGATTATGAGAGGGCGTACTTCATGCAGGCGAAACTCCGAGGTGGGGCGAAGGCCTGGTATAATCACCTGGATGATTACGACCTCTCGTGATCCGAGTAGAAGAAGGCATTGAGGCGCGCATTTCCATGGCAGCATGACTTTGGTGAGTTATTGGAGGAACTGGTAGCGAGGTGCAAGCTACCAGATGAGACCATGACGAAATATTACCACCCCAAGCTTGCTCTGTGCGAGAGGTGCCGCATCAAGGGCGAGGATGCCATCTCCTGCATCATCAGGGGACTTCCACTAGAGCTCCAGGGGAACGCGCGTGCCTACAAATGTAAGACTCCAGGGGTTCAATCCCAGGTGGTGACAGGATTTTTTCTCATTGCCAAACTTTAAGAACGGCCCCGAGGTTCACTCAGCCTTCTATAAAATTCAGTACCAGGTCTTTCCCGGGGGTAAAAGCGGTCAGAGCGTGGTGCCGACCACACCACCTCATTCTAGTGTCGAGGTCATGGAAAGCATGGGGCTCTACCTCCATGCCCCCCCAAGTGCCTTCATGGCATGTTACGGGGATACCTTTACCTTTTTTTACCTTTTACACATATGAGTAATTCCACATCAAATCCCACAAAATTGAACAATAAATATATATATATATATATATATATATATATATATATATATATATGAGGCGTTGCGTCAGAGATAGTCACAAGCCACAAAATCATAACTTTTCAGGAAAGCATTTTGAAACTTTGGAGTGATGGTAAAATCAGAATAGTCTAATATGAGTTTCAAGGTTTTTAAGGCATATTCTCTGATATTTTCTGAAGTATTTTACAGAAGCAAATATTGTTTTATTATTTACACTATTTAATTATTGTGAAAAAATATTACAAGCATATAGGTAATTGTAGAAGCGGCTTATGACTTTGTCTCCAGAAATATTACATTTACTAGCTTTTTAGAGTTTTGTAAGTTCATTTTAATCACATAACATAAGACCAAAGTACAAACGTATCCCAGGTGGACCGGATTTGAATTCCGGTTGGGGCAAGTTACTTGGTTGAGGTTTTTTCGGGGTTTTCCTCAACCCAATACGACCAAATGCTGGGTAACTTTCAGTGCTGGATCCCGGACTCATTGATACAGCGTCGTAAAATAACCCAATAAAAAAACAAACATATGAAACATAGACTATTACAAAATGCTTTATCTGGTCTTTCTTAATCAACATCAGTCTCCAAATCATTCTTGTTGTCACTGCATGAAAGAAATGCTGATTTACTATTGGACTGTAATCCATAAGTGACAGCACATCCTGTAGTTTCTTTTTATTTATTTTTAAGGCTTCTTGTATTTTTCAGACAATTTGAACTGTATTTCAGGAATTATATAATTATATATAATTATATTCTACGAATGGGAACTTCAGCATTTTCATTATTTTCATGAATGTACAAATGAGCGATCTGAACATTATTATGATTATTCTCTTCAAGCTTGAAGCTGACGGCATCCAAAAATCGAACAGGTTTATTATTGTAAACAGTCCTTTTCAATATGTCAGGCTGCAAGCTTTCCACATCCTTGAAATATTCCCCATGGATAAATATATAATAGGATGCGAAACTCACTGAGTTTCCCGTAACACATACTAGAGGCGCTGTTGTAGAATTGATCGTGCTGCCATCTATATGCGGTTAGAGGCGTTATTACATCTAGCAGCGCACCAAGTAGCGAAAAGAGTAACTACTCCGTACATCCAGCAGCGCACCCAAGTAGCGAAAATAATAACTAATTACTCCGCGTATCTAGCAGCGCGCCTGGCGGCGAAAAGTTGAACTATATGCAGTAAATATTCCTCCTCCCCCCCCCCGCCCCAAACCCTCAATTTAAAGTAAAACTTTAAAATTTTTATTCCTCACATCATCTTTCACTGAATATTGTTATTGGAGCCAATAGTTGGAAGAGACGGTCTATTTTACACTACCTTATAATGTAACTATTTAAAATACAGCCAAACAGGGACAGAAAATAAAAGAAAACAAGGTTAGATAATTGGGATTTTATTCTTTAGGTAATAGTGTATAGTGCACTTTAAGTCTGCAAAAACTAGTTACATAATTGAAATTACTATATTACTGTATACTATTTTACAATACATTCAACAACACAATTTTGACAAGGTCCATCATATCACTGTTTAACATACACTACATGTGCACTAGGGTTACCAGATTGTAACAATTTAAAAGCAGGTCATTTTAAATGAAAAAGAATTTTCCATATAAAACCAGGGCATAATAGACTAACTTGATACTTGACGTGACGTCTTTTTACATTCTGTTATATAATTAGGTAATTTGTTTGTCTTTGTACAATAAAACTGATACAAAACTATTATCATGAATAGAATTGAAGTATACGGATTCTAAATTAGCTTTTACCTTATTTAATTTTCGGATTGTTAATACTTCTCTGGTGACTCGACTTGTTTGAGCAAGGATTTTACAAACATAATTCCTCTAATGGACCCCAACTCAATAGTTACTCTCTTTTGTCCATTGGGAATTGGCAAGAAAGAAAAGCAGGACAATTTCTGATTTTTACGAACCCTGGCAGGATGCAGGACATGTCAAGCGAAATCCAGAACATCTGGTAATCCTATACACACAGATACACTTACATATTTAGTGTGCAGTACATTGGTAAAGTCTATACAACAAATTGAATAATTGAAATTGTGGGACATACTGTAACTTTGCTCCCTATAATTACACAATATATTTAACATTTGCTAAAAACATTTTTTTCTGGGGCAAAAAAAAAAATAAAAATATAAAAAAATAATAAAAAAAGCTATGAACTTTCCACCAATATGATATTATACCTTTTTGTTACACACAATATGAGCTATTTACACTAATTTAAAGACACTGCAATTTTTTCTCCAGTCTCTTCACCTTTGCTTTCAGAGCTGCCATTTTTAGTTTGTTGCTCCTGGGTGAAGATGAGAAGTGAGGACTCGAGAAAAGTTTTCGTTTTGCAACACCAGGACCTAAAGATTACGAAATTAACTTCAGATTAATCTAATTGCTGGGAACTATTTTAAATAAAAAATGAAACGTGACAACACCTTTAGCCTTGTTAAGTTAATGTAGGCCTAACAAAAGGCATGCAAGCTATGGATAGGCTATATAACATACTACAAAATTGACAATACATCAAAATGTGATCAATATTTACCAAGTTTGGAAGGAGGTGTAGCTGAAGCTGAAGGAAACTGTTACATCTTGGATGTATTCATGTCAGTATCTAAGGAAATAAATGATAAATTGAAGCAAGAATTGAACAGACTTGTGCTCCATTCATTTCAAACTGCTCTTAACTGTACAAATTATAACTCATATAAATGTTAAGTAATAGTAACAATCCAAAAGTTTAATGCTGCAACAAATTTGATTGTGTTAATCTGAATTGTTCGTTGTAATGTAATATAAAATATTTTTTTGCTAATAGGCTGGGCTATAGAGGACAACTGACACTAACAGAAAGGGATAATCAGCAGAGTTGTTGGGATATTAAAGAGAAGTCAGTAAGAGGGAATGATAGTGTACTTCGTGTGCCAGGGAGACTTGTCAGGATATCAGTTGCAATATCGATCGTCTGGTTCAAAAGTGCGACAACACAAAAAAACAAGTTTTGAGATATCTTCAGTTGAAAGTTTCAAATAAATCCCCTAAAAAGGGACAGAGTTGTGGTTCATAACCACGACAATTAGAATTGAGTCAGTATTCAGGACGAGTATATCACGATCTTCCAGTTCATTATTAATAGATTTCGAAATGTAGTAATAATGAATTAATAAAGTCCATAGTTATAATTATTTCTAAAGCAGTTTATTTCGTTTTTATTCTTTTTGGTTGTAAATATGACTTATCTCAATATTGAATCGGAAAGAGCTCCGAAAGGGGCTTTCAGTAGTATAAATAACTAAAAAATGGCAATTTTTGAGTTGTCGCACTTTTGAACTGGACGATCAAGATAAACACCCTGCCCTGTAGTTAAGAGGATTTGTTATTATTCGCTACTGTAAAAGAATGAAGTATGAAAACTGCAGACATATGGCAGGGGGCAATTAACTTAAATGATTACTAGCATGTTACCAGGCTCACAAGACAGTATCGCTTACCTTCAGCTGTGGGAACCACATTGAATAGGAGCGATGGTTGCTGATAGCCCCTCAGCTGTTCACCAATCATACTGTTCCCTGTAATAATCACAAAAAAAAACGAAACATAATTAATTATGTATTTTGAAACATGTAATGTAAGAACAGCTGATGAGAAACTAAGGCATTCCTTGAAATCCATAAACTTGACTAAGTGGAATAATTACCTTGTTGGCATGCATCTTTATTCATCCCGGCATATGCCGTCGAAGCAGTAATCTTTGAAGCTGGAGTACTCATAGGAGCAGGAATTGTTTGAGGCATAGCTGCCAAGCCTGCAGCCTACTCAGTTGCAGCTTGTAAACCTATGAGACTACGCGTACCTGAAAATATAGAAAAGAGTAATGAAATCGGAAATTTTAAACATGAATGACATAAAAACATTGCTAGTGTACTAATTACCTTCAGCAGCTGCAGAATCAATCTTCGCCCTCCTAGCATACGTCCGCAAAGTCTTGTGATGCCTGAAAGTTGGGGTAGACCCCGGTGATAAGGTCGCTCGAGGCATAACTGGGCTAGATGGTGGGCTCCGGATTTTAGGGTTTGATGGCACCACTAATCCATTAGCATGAACAGTGGGCAATGCAGTTTGCTTAAGTATCACTTTTTGTGAAGAGCTATAATAGTCAGACTCAATGAAGTGGTCCATGCAGATTCTCAACCTGTGTGTGGCATCTGCGGCAACTCGATACCGGTCCTCTAGCCCACAAAATCAGAGCCACTTCCAACACCTAAAGCAATGGATTACAATTACTAATGAGATAAAGTAGAAGAAATATTGAATAGAAATCATGCAAAAATTGGGAAAAAAAATAATAAGTTATCTGCTGCATTTGTGTTATTTTAAGAGATGTCTAATGCGCATCACTAGGTGGTGAGTGACCATAGGAAAACTGGTAGCAGCAACAGATATTGGGTACAAACTAAATTAAATATTAGGCCTAAGCTTATTATTATTATTATTATTATTATTATTATTATTATTATTATTATTATTATTATTATTATTATTATTACTACACATGATTGAGAATTTCTCCAGAATGGCTAACTACATCAAAGAAGGCATAATTTTATTTTCCATAATTGTGAGATGTTTATACTAAAAACCACGTGGCTTTAGTTTGCAGCCATGTGGCCTAATGCTACAATTCAGGTTTACGAGGTTTCATTTTCAGCCTTCTTGCTCTTTTTCGTCAATATTTCACATTTCGTTACAGTTTGACTGAATTTCGGAACCATCTAAATTTATACTCCTACTATAATCCTAAATAAATTAGCAGAAAGCAATGCACAGCTCGTCTAACCTACTTCACCAAAAAGTACATTGTTTTCAAGTGTAAGGTTTAGGCTACACAGGACACAATAATAATACTAAAGCTTACCTCATAGGTTCCTGAGGAAAATAGAAAAAATACTTCCCTCCCACAGTATTAACAGTCTTGCATCCAGGCGCTGAGCATCTTCCTCGAATCTTTTGCATTTTTCTGGAATCCATCTTGCCTTCATAACGCTGTTGGCTAGTCATCGGCCAACGTTCTGACTACTACGTATCGGAGAGTGGAGAACGCTGGTCCTCACGTAGTTCTATGATTTACCACCTACGACGTCGGGCGCTGATCACCTTATTTCAGAATACCGCATCTAGATCGTGCTGTCCGCAGTTTCGCATCCTATTATATATTTATCCATGTATTCCCTTTGCATCATAATGACAATGAAAGTTACATACATTGACAGATGATTTGGTTAACATCAGCCCAGTCATTCGGATCATAAATGCCTGTGCTTGTTCGTGCATGTTTTTCTATTCGTCCGAAATTACGGCTGCTGGGTAATCTGATATGACACACTTGGGGGAACCAATGGGTAACATATTTAATTCTTCTGCATTCTATTAGTGCTCTCTTCAGGGCTACAATCGTCCAATTTTTGTTCTGTCCCTTACAGTTATCAGTTATTTTATGAGATGTTCAGATTTGAGATCAGCTATCTGCAATTTTTTTCAATAAGCAACTCCCAACCTCGTCTGCTCTTCTTCTAGCCTGGTTTTCACTCCAGAGAAACATAAACTCTACGTAGACCTGTGGAACAGTCATGTATCCCTAAGTTGTATGTCCAAATATTTCAGCATTAAAAAACTGCACTTATAGTTAACTTTGGGCTAGGTAATGTCTGTGGCAGTCCATTGCAATGACGTGAATTTTATCCCTTTTCTTAGCAATTTCAGAAAATCTTTTATTATTGTTTGGCCCGTTTATCCTGTGCACGATGAGATTTCTGACGGTTTCTATTGCTGTTATTTTAGTCACATGCCTTTGTGTTTGTCTACCATCATTCAACTCTTTCTGAACATTATCACATTTGCCACATGTATCAGTGTGAGATATTTTGAACTCAATATTAAATTTTGGGTCGAAAATTTCTCGGAACTTCTTTCTTTCATTTTTTGCAGTATTAGAAGAAGTGAATTCATTAATCATAGATTTTGGTGCCATCTGAAAAAATGCTTCAGATAGAATCACAAGCCACATGCACCATTGCAACTCAAAATCTTTCAGTATACGGTCTTATACTCACTCTATCATGAAACGAAATAATTAATTTTTATCTAGTTTTGTATATTTCATATTTCACAATAAGTAACACTATCTATATCAGAATTAATAAGGGAAACACTATGTTAGACAAAGTTATGCTTGAATTTTAGTCATATTTTTATTTAATTACCTGTTGATTTCCTGAGTCTGATTCAGTTCAAATTCAGTGGAGAATTCACTAGTGCCATTAGTGGATAAATCACTTTCCAATTTATTAGTTTTTACTTCAGAATGACCACATTTTACGGATTGAAGAACAAGCTCCTTCCTCACGGAAGTTATATTGGTGGCTTGTGATTATGTCTCGGGAAAAATATTAAGCCAAAAAGTGAAAGAGAAAACAACATCTCCCTATATTTCTCAATACGTCTACCGCATTGCACAAAATTATGCAGTTTTGGAGACATCTATAGGTAGAGAATAGAATTATAGCAAAATCTTGATTTCCATCAAAGTGTGGCTTGTGAATCTCTGACGCAACGCCTCATATATATATATATATATATATATATATATATATATATATATATATATATATATTTTACCAACTCTATGGGTCTAATAAACTAACAAGTGTATTTTTATTTAACCTAAGTCCACATGTTTTTAAAATATTGCATGTTAAAATTTGATAAAAATTTTCCACAATGCAACATTTCAAGCGTCATATTTCTGAGCATACTGATGTTAAAAAATTTTTGAAAAAAATGCATTTATAAGCTTGATATACTGTCTTTTGTTAAATATTTATAATTGACATTAAAAATACTTTTTTAGGATTCAGTTTTTCAAAGTTAGATATCAATGTCAAATTGCCATATTAATATTACTAGCTGTACCCGTGCGCTCCGCTGCACTTATTAGAAATAAATATAAAGTAATTACATAATTAAAATAGAACATTGGGTCCAGGAAACATTCGTGTTTCATAGAAGAATAAATCGTTTAATATGCTACTTAATTTAAATTGTATTTAAATGCTATCATTTTGGTCCAGAGACCACTCATTTGGTGCAAATATAATTCGTTTAACATTTTTCTAAATTAGTCTTGAATGCATCTTTTAATAAATCACTCCAAATTAATAGAGTTGATTGTGTACGAAGATCATTTTTATGTTAACCTTACTGTGCATCTTTTTTTTTTTTTTAAGTTTATTTTATTCACACCTTAACATCGATGGTCATGTTGCGTGCTTAGAATGTGTGGGTATATCAGTAGGCCGTTTTTACTCTTGTTGAGTTCCTGTTTCTATTGTGTGTTGTAGATGCTTGTTTTCATGTAATTGATTATAGACTTTGATTAATGTTTTTGGTATTGGTAATTGAGGTGGTGATGAATAATGACATGTATCTTTCCAATCCGGCATTTGACTTTATCAGATTGGTCGCCCACGGAGTTTGAACCCGGGACCCCCGAATGCGTGTCTCAAATGCTACCACCTGAGCCAGTTCGCTTGGTTGTATATCATTGTTCATGCAAATAAAATGAGGTACCCTACATAAATATTATTTTAAGAAACACAGCAAAGGAATATGGGTAAATTATGAGCGCAGGAACGCCATTTCACGACACCTTTTAAAATACCTCAACTCCAGTGATCTCTATGGTAAAATGAGTGTATAAAATTAGAGTATTTTATGTGAACCAAATAAAGTTTCAATAATCAAGTTATACAATATTTTCCAAACTATCAAGTTTCCTGTGCGTACAGATTTCTTTTCATCTTACCTCAGTCCTCATTTGTAGCATTACATCCATCTAGAGAAACTACAAATTTCAAGTAGTGAAGGTTAATTAGCTTCTGAGATTACTTCATACAAACACACAAAACTGTAAATTAATATTGATAAACGTCAAGACTGCCTTAAATAGACGGATTCATTTGTCTTGATTTCATTGTAGCCATCGTCGTCGTTCCTGTAATAACTCCTACGTCATATATCGATTTTCTTATTTTTTCTCTATTAAATAACTTAAATAGTGATGCAGCAAATAATACAATATACTATAGGCCTATATAACTTAAATTATATTTCTTTCTTTCGAAAATGTAAGAATTCACGATCTCCTATGCACTACTGCCATTGAATGAATAAATTTATTTTTCTTCCTACTAAAAAATGTAATATTTTCCACATAGAAGTTACGTAACGACACTATAATCTGAGGAGGCGGTGGAAATGTAATGTATTGTTATTTTAAAACTCTTGTATATCCTTAAATATCAGTCATATAAAAATTTTGCCTGGAATAAAACTTATAGGAAATCATTTTTAAAGAAACATGTTATGTAACATTTTTCACAAAAATCAATAATATAAGCAAGATATTTCGGTTTATTTAATTCAGGCCCCGTTATAACCCCTCTTTTAAATAATGTATTTTGAATGCTATATAGCCTAAAATCTAAATTACAACGAACTTAATTTATATTCCAATTTTCATCGAAATCCGTTCAGCCATTATCACGTGAAAAGGTAACGAACATCCACACAGACAGACAGACTTAAATATCAGTTCTATCAAAATATTGCCTGGGATAAAACTTATCGGAAATCATTTTTAAAGAAACTTTTGTTATGGAACATTTTTCACAAAAATCAATAATAACCGAGATATTTCGGGTCCCCTTATAACCCCCCTTTTAAATAAAGTATTTTGAATGCCATATAGCCTAAAAACTAAGTTACAACGAACTTAATTTATGTTCCAATTTTCGTCGAAATCCGTTCAGCCATTATCGCGTGAAAAGGTAACAAACAGACAGACAGACAGACATACAAACAAATATTTCAAAAAAGCGATTTTCGGTTTCAAGGTGGTTAATTATATATGTCAGGACCAATTATTTTTGGAAAATCGAAAATTACCAGAAAATTTTTGCTACAGATTTATTATTAGAATAGATATATATAAAAAAAATGCCCAAGTGCACGTGCACTCAAGTATTACTAATAATTCGAGAAAAAATCACAATGCGATCTCTAATAGTTTAATGGAAATTTAATTACAAAACAATGTGTAGCAGATGGGTGCAGCAGCAGCAGTGGACAGGAAGCTGGGAGATTTCTTCGGCATTGGACGATCCAGTGAATGTTGTAACATTACACCCAGTACGAATCAAGACACTCGAGGAAACACTGCTAACTTACACTTGTATTCACTTACTGTGGTATCTTCATGGTAGACAGCACTTTACACAAATGTTCCTTCTTTTGCAGCCAATTATATCTCCCATATTCCTGGAGATTTCCAGAAGGCAACTGAGAACGGCAACGGTGACAAAAAGGAGGACAAAAAGGAGAACGAGAATGGCAATGGTGACGAAGAGAATGGTAATGCTAATGAAAGTGGTAACAGTAAGGTTGGTATAAAAATTATTTTTCCACCTAGGAGAGAAAAATATTCACATCTGTGTGCGAAAAAATTTATCAGGCCTGGATGGGATAAAATTTTTTGCTTCCTAGATGCCAAATAAATTTTGGCACCTAGATGCGTAGAAATATTGACACCCCAGTGGAAAAAATTTGACACCTAGGTGGAAAAAATGTTGATACCTAGATGCAAAAATAATTTGATGAAATGCGATGACATTTTGGCACCTAAGCGTGAAAAATTTGACACTTAAGGTACGAAAATAATTTTCACACATAGGTGGATTTGGTTGAATTTTGACAGGATTTAAATTTGATACGCTAGTTTTGCTGCAATTAAATACTAATTTATTGGGCTGAGAACCGGTCACACATTTTGAGAATTTCCTGTGTTGAAGATTGGAATGTGTTGGAATTATTGGCTGTAATTAGGCCTAGTATAGCTTGTCATCTGCAAATAATATGGGATGACTTACATCTTTTATTATGGGGGCAAGATCATTTATGAACACTAGAAAAAGTAGGGGACCTAATATTGAATCTTGAGAAATCCCATTATTAGTAGTTCCCCATGTCGAGGTAGATTTCATACTTTCATTGATTTCGACTTTCTCTTTTCTATCTATGAGATATGCTCGATATGAGTGAAACTACTGGTGAGCAATGCCTTTCATTCTAATTTATCTAGTAGCATTTTACGATTTATACAGTCAAATGCTCTCAAAGTTAATATACCAGGCGCATCCAGAAAGTAAGTTTCCCTATTTTTTCCATCAGAAGTGAGACACTTGTCGTATCGTGGGATCAACTTTTGTATCACTCTGTCGTAAAACTCTGCCGCCTTGAATGGAACCAGCGTGTGACAGACGTCTTCAGCTCTTCGCCGTTGCCAAAACGCTCACCGTTTTTTTTGTTGATTGCAACAAGTTAGAGGGGTGGGAGCTAAACTTTTAGAAAGTTGAAAAATAAGGGCCACCCTAATATATATAGACAGAGAGAGAGAGAGAGAGACTTTGTGCATTAAAGAACTTTATCACTGACCGAACCTCGCAGGCGGCGGGAGAAGGAATAAGAGCTTCCATTTCGGACCACTGCTGCCACGCTACTGGCACCAGGCGGGACCTGTCCAGCTGGCATGTGATTGATACGTCATAGATCTGTTATGCATGCGCAATTGACACGGCTAATTACGTTTACTTTTAAGGGGAAAAAATCGGGAAACTTACTTTCTGGATGCGCCTCGTAATATCCAACACAACAGCTAATGATTTTATTGCATTTAGAACTTCGAATTTTTCGATTGCCGAATATTTACATACGCCTACCTATTATTACAATAACAGCCAGTTAATTATTTAACATAATATTAACCTAAAGAATATATTCAACATTTTTATACTAATGAAATAATGACAAATTCTGCTACGAAAATAACACTGTTAGAAGCAAGCAAATATCCAACAGAACTTTTATTCCCACAAATCTCACTCAATATTATGATAAAGACAATCAACAGCAAATTCTTGCATTCCGTGCTTCTAATCGACTTTCGTGTTTATTAGCCTTTATTTACTTCTCTTTATTGCTTTTCATTTGTCTTCTTTCTGGCGTAGTTCAGGCGGTAGCGCGGATTTCTGCTGAGGTGTAAGTTCGATTCTAGTTTGGGCTGAGTACCTGGTTGGCTTTTTTTCTGAGGTTTTTCCCAACAGTAAGGCGAATTTCAGGTAATCTAAGGCGAACTCTCACCAATTCCATCGGCGCTAAAATATAACTCATAGTTGATATAGCATCCTTAAATAACCAATTATAGTATATTCCAGATGTGTTGGGAAAACAAGTCAAGAAAGACTCAAATCACGATTCACAAGATACCAAAACTTGTAATATGAACAACGCTGGAAATGCAACTGCTATGCAATTAAAATCAGTTTGTGTGTACGAATCTTAAGCAGCAGACTAATGTCATTCAATTCAAGATCAAGCAGTTATCGATTTTTTTCCCAGAATATCTGGAATACATTGTAACAAATTCTTTATTTTTATATTTCTTACTCTGCTACGTTGCTTAATGTACGTTCATTTCCTGTCTCCTAAATACCTACCTAACCTAACCTAACCTACCTAACGTACCTACAGTTATTACTGTTTTCTATACCGGTATTTTATTTTTTTTTGTCTCTGACATTCTTCTTATAATTCTTTTTTATTTATTTATTTCTCACGCTTGCTACATTTATATTTCTTCCTTCCTTATTTCCCTAATCATATTTCATCCACTCATTTCTTTGTCGTAACTTTGCCCGCTTTTGATATCTATCTTCCTTCCTGTTATTCTAATTTATATTCCATTTCCATCTGCCTTATATTTTTTATTATGAAAATCTTTAATATTTGGAAGCATATTCTTTAAAGTAATGACATGTTGTTCAGATAGATGTAGATGTGGATGAACTATTTCAGAAGTTACATCAGGGACAATAACATCATTAGGCTCATATACTGGATACAGATTTCCAAAAACATGGGGAAATAGTTTAAACTGATCAGAATAAAAATGACAGTTTGCAGATACACTAATAATACCTGTCCCTTGGATAATAAAGTTGACGGTTGTGTAGCATTTGGGTTACAACAACTTCTAGTCATACGTACAGTAGCTGGTACGCTGTACACCCAATAATTCTTCTGGTATGGTCTGTACCATACAGGTGACCTATGAGGTCCAACTAGGCGTCGGTCACACAGTTTCGTTGCTTCCTGGGATTTTCCAAAAATTAGAGCTGCTAAACAATGTGATTGCAAGGAGGCTGAAAAAATAACATCTGGAGGACATAACATGTACATTTCATCTCTACATTGAGATAGATCATTCTCTTCCATGAGAGCATAAAATTGCCTATCTATTGTGACGGCAAAGTACGGAGCCTATCCATAGCGGTTATATATTGCATAAATTCAATAAAAGTGCTTTCAATTTCGGTTTCTCTCGGCATTATCTTATTAATTTGTTTTAATTACTGAATCACACACTACTATCATCTGAAACGAAATAATCTAATCAGTCGGTCTGGAGCGTAAATTATCTATGACAGGATATTTCATCACTATTCTGTGCCCTGGTTCAGTTACCTCATCATTATCTAAGACAGCACCATCATCATCTTCATCTGAATTCACATATTCACGGTGAGAGGAAACATAGGAAGGAGACGTCACATCAGAATTTATCATGGTGGGGTCATGAGTTTGTGCAGTTACCTTTATCGGTGCAGTCTGTAATTGATCCCTTAACTGTGCTAATGGTACGTCATCTTCCTCATCGAAATCATCACTTTGGGGAACTCGTAACTGACTAAGAGGAGTATCATCTTCCGTAGACCATCCGTCATCATCTGCCGCTGCTGGTACCTCACGGGGAGTTTCGTACGACTTCGGGTGGTCTCTAATTATTTCTATGGTTTCCGCTTTACTGAAACTACTGTCTTCGTCTTCGTATGATTTTTTCTAACATGTCTTCTACCATCTCCTTCACTACTTCTTTATACTTATGTGGCAATCTGTAAGGGTTTTTCTTTATACGATGCGCGTTCCCGGTATCGATCCTATGTTTTACTTTGCTAGTACAACCTAACTTATTCTCTTTAGGGCCCTGAAATACGTCCTTGTATTCCATAAGAACGTTCTTAATAACCTTTCTCTCGTCATCTTCTAAGTGACTTAAATCTATGCTTTCTAGCATGTTTGCCTGAGGGGAGAACTCTAATTCATCTGTCACACGTACGGAACTGACTACATCAACAGCATTGTTCTCACCATCATATTCTCGTATCCCTTTGTCCTCGACTGAGACTACCTGAGTAGTACCCAATAACTTATTTCGAGGTACTTCTACCGCTTCACCTGAGTAATTTATAAGTTTCACGGAAACCTTGGGAAGTTGTTCACCTGGGTCGACCTGCACTAATATACCATGGGTACCGGAGTCTAAATACCCTTCTGAAATAGCGTTGAGCTATTTCTTCACAACGTCTTATTAAAATTACCCAACAACGTAACTTCACTTCTAGGCGGAATAGTAACTCTCTTACTATTAAATACACTTAATTCATCAGACATGTTAAACTTCTGAAGAGACTGGGTTGTCCTAGGACTTACTGATTGTTCCCTCTGAACACGCTCTACTTCATATGGCGGACTAACGTTTAAAACATTGTTTGTGGGTCATTGAACATTTCCGGGTCACCATACCAGGTTCGAACATGCCTACCCTTTCGCAACGTGTCGATTCATTTATCAGGTTTACCCATCTTCCATCGGTTATCAGTCTACCAGTGAGAACATCTAGAGAAATATTTTCTCTCATAAAATCAAGACCGAGGATGCCTGAGACCTCCGGTCCAAATGACATTGGACACACTAAAAACTCGTGCCACTTTCGCACACCATTATTAAATTCACATTCAATCATTTGAGATCCCTCGATTTCAAGATGCTGTCCCCTTACCCCTATCGCTACCATTTGCGATGACTTAACCGGTGCTGCTGCTGCTGCTACACCTGGTTGTACTATCGATACTGTGGCACCTGTATCGATTAACCATATATGTTTAATCCTGTCCTGATTACTTCTACCATGAGAGCTTCTGTGTGAGGTCTTACCATGGAAAGGAGAGAAGGTAGCTTTATTGCCTCTCTGCCGGGGCGCACATTGAGGCAGTTGTGTTTACCGAATTATTAGCTTCTTTTTGAGACACATTCTTCTTACTTCTACAATATTTGGCAATGTGTCCTTCTTTCTTATAATTAAAACATACAAGTGGTTTTCTATAACTCCTAACTGCTTCAAGGGGTTTTGAATTATTTCCCTTTCGAGGCTGAGCTGTGTGAGCAGAGTAATTACCCTTCATCTGTTGTCGTTTGCTGCGACAATATCTAGACATGTGTCCCTTTTTGTTACAATTAAAACAAGTTATCTGGTCGTTTACTGAGAAAACGTTTCTAGGGATTGCTTCGTGCCTATTCCCTCCATTCGTTTCTATATTGTAGGCAGTTACAGCTAATTGAACGGCGTCCTTCATATTCTTATGCATTCCGAGTTGCACTTGTTTTCCTACTTCACCTTTCAAGCCAGCAATATAAGCTGCTAGTAGACGTCTATCCGCTTCTTCAGCTTCTGTAATGACTTGAATGTGAATCGAGAGTGACTTAAGAGTGAATCGAGACTGACTTGAGTGATGAGAGTGTTGTAAGATTCATTTGGAAGTGATTTGGGAGTGAATCGAGATTGCGGAGTGAATGAAGAGTGACTCGGGAGCAAATCGTGTGTTGACTTAATAGTTGCTTAGGTGTGACTTAAGAATGAATCAAGAGTCATGTGTGTGTTAACATTGATTTATGAGAGTTCTATAATTGACTTAGAAATGAATCGAGAGTGACTCGGGTATGACTTGTGAGTGTTTTAAGATTGTCTTGAGAGTGATTTATAAAGAAAAGGGAAAAGGATCGTACCTTTAGATATTTCTGGCTGCTTTTCACCAAAAATATAAAGCTAAGGCCATAATAATTATAACAATTTAATATAAACAAACAGAGAGATAAGTTACTATAAAATACAAAGAAAAATTAATTATAAATCTAATAACAATATAAGTAGTGAGAGAATGAAAGAGAAGAAGTTAATGGCTACCACCAAAATGAAAGTAAGAATGGCGATGTATCAGAGTAAATTAAACACTCGTTGATCATACAGTCCAGATAGACTCGGGCTCCAATAAGTCATACAAAATAGTAGTCTCCAACCTTTAGCAGAATTAAAGTTCAAATCCTTAGGAAGCACCCCATAGCGACATCAGTGAACTTCCCTGTGGGTTTGTGGACGTTAACGATCCCTCGTAGTGTAGAATATGAAAATTAGGAATGCTGGCCAGCGAGTTGTTAAGCTGAAACAGACCATCCCTTAGTCTGTAAAGCGATGATATCCAAACGATGCTCCAATGGTGAATTATACCACAAGGACGAAAGTCGTAGCTATCCAAATCAGCGGGGTCACCTGACCACAGCGAACACGTAATACAATGAGTTGACGACTATCTCAGCCGAGACGGGAGACTGCCCGTTTCTGTCTTAATGTCGTAACTGCGTCGACTTCTCTCACCAATTGAACATTTGCTCGGTCTCCTAGCCGAGGCCGGCGGTGCGTGTCGTTCCTCCAATCAGCGGAGGAGAAGATCAGGGTATGTTCAGGAAAAATAAACCAAACAGTACAGCCACCATAAACAATAAAATTGCCCACAGCATAAATTACATCACACTACGCACTGACTTCGGAGTGAATCGAGATTGACTATGGAGTATATCGAGAGTGACTCAAGTGCAAATCGAGAATGACTTGGGAGTGACTTAGGAGTGAATCGGGAGAGACTTGGATGTCACTTAAGATCGACTCTACAAACGAAAGTGACTTCGGGGTGATTTGGGAGTGACTTGCGAGTGTTTAGGATTAACATGAGAGTGAGTTAGGAGTAACCTGGTTGTGACTAGAGTGAACTGAGAGTAAGTATTTTCAAACAGGTTTCACTACTGTATTTTGTTATATTATTTGTCATACAAAATCTAATGTGAGTTACTCTCTTTTAAACAAGGTTCGGTAACTTAAACTGCATTTCGAATATTTGCAAGCAAGAGAGTACGATGCAATGTTCATTCATCAGTATCAATGTTACTGTAAGTTCATTAAAATGATCAAAATAAAATGTTCTATTCATAGTGATATGCATCTTATTATGTTTAGATACTTGATTCTATAATAAACCCCATCCAAACCCCAATGATAGAAAAGGGCCACAGGGGTCCGATCCCTATTCAACACTGCAGCGATCAGGTGACGTGTAGAGCTCGCGAAATAAAGTGTGATGCTGACAGCCATATGGACCGCCTTCACGCACAAGAAAATATAGATTGCAGACCCCAGGGACCACTCAGGGGCTGGACGTGTTAAGTCCTATTCAGCTGTGTGCCCAGTTCACACCAGACCGAAATCTAGTCATACACATGTGTAGTTAGCCTCAATTGCAATGTAAGGTATGAACTCAATGACGTAAATATGCTCACTAGTTATGTACAAAGCGCTGATCGCTTCCAAGCAAAGAGTCCACAGGAAGCATTCCTCCTTCATGTCATTTCGTTTATATTGACATTACTTTATTGTCATAGAATACAAAGTATACAGGCATAGTCAAACATTTATATTCAAATGTATATTAAAAAAATTATCAACAATATACAAACATTCCTTTGTTAAAATAGACTTATTAAATATATCCTGTTCCTACATTCCTTAACAAACTCATGTATTGCTATAGTCACTATACTGAAGGTTATTCATTACACATTGTATCTCCATCATCTATTTCTTCAACACCTGCTCTTTACGAAATACTAGGCCTAATGACGTCGACACTTTATACTGTGAGCCTCCTATTAACACTTGTAACATGTTGGGTACCTACTGAAAATCATTGAGTATGAAATTAGTTTTTATGCAGTTTACAGTACGTCTCTTATTGTTAAGAATTATTTCTCTAGTCCTTTATACATACTACACACACACACACACACACACACACACGTATCTGTAGTGCAATTAAGGTGTTTAATACATTTCATGAAATAAACTTGTATTATTTAACTAAATCACTCACTCTTTCAACCTTGTCTTCTCCCCACTTTGCAACTCTCTACGTGTCCAGCTGTAGCATGTCACAACAACAGTGCTGCAAATATGATCACATGAAGGAAACATCACTGTCAGGCAATCCAGCGACATACTGCCACCTACCCAAGGAATCAGTCTGCAAACATAAGCAGTGTTACATGTAGCTGCAATATCTCTGTGTTTCAAATCAACAAGGCAACAAAGACATGAAATACATGAACAAGACAAAGGAGATGAAGAATGCCAAAGGAAAAATATTCATAACTGGAAAATCAAACACTTAAAACATATCCCACATCAGAACATATCACTATAATCATGGAATTAAGTAATAATACATTCAATTCAAAATAATAATTTCACTTTGCAACATAGCCACAATTTTGAACTTGGACTTCGTACCTCAATGAAGTCTTTTGCCCAATTTGAAATCTACATTTTGTAAGTTGCAAGGACAATAAATGTCAGAAAATGTGAAATAGGAGAAACAGACACTGCAGATAGTGTGAGATATACAGTGCACTTACTACTACAATAAATGTCCAAATAATTATGACACTATTTAGATAACGAGTAAAAATTATATATCCTTTAAAGACTACAAAAAAAAGCAGCTTCCAGATGAGACAAAATCAACACCAATTGCCAAACAACAATGTCTCAGGAGGAACTATCTCAGTGAAAGAAATAACAAATGCACAACTGGAGCACAAGCCTACAAACAAGTGCAAGGGATTGGCTCGATTTTATTCGTCAATATTAGTAAATATGTGGGGATGCTACAGTGGAAAGGGCGGCTTCTCTGAGCCGCTTCGTTCTACTTCTGCAGAGAAAATTCTCTTTTGGAAGGCCGAAATGAAGATTTTTTAAAATATAACAGCCCTTACAGTCCATATGCCTGGGGACAGAGAGTTGTCTTTTATACTACAGATAGAGCGCATGGAGGACTACTCGCCACATTTAACAGCTTTGTTCTCACTACATATATGGCGGAGATATGGCAGCGAGAATGTACGCTGAATAGAGCCTTAGTACTTTTTCTGCATAATCAGTTTCTTTCGAGATTCGCATTTTCATGATATCGTGTCCCAAGTAAGTCATGGGGGAATAAAAGAATACATCCCGTTTCTCGATATGACCATTTTTTCCGGAAATAATTGCCATACCGAGGAACGAGACGCATCCCTGTATTTCCCCTTGACTTACTTCTTACACGATAGCATCAGAATGGCAACGCAGACACATTCTGATTTTCCAGAAAAAAAGGTGCACTATTCCGCCGACATTCTAGCCGCCATTGCTCCGCAGTACGTATAGTTACGACAATGCCGATGAGTGCGTTGAATACAGCTCGTCGTTCTAGACCCAATTTTTGGGTACCTAAAATCTTTGAGTCTCTAAATCCGGAAATAATGGCCGTACCGAGGAACGGGATGCGGCCCTGTATTCCCCATTGACTTGCTTCTTACACGATAGCATCAAAATGGCAATCGCGAACACTTTCTGATTTTCGAGAAAAAAAGGGGAATAAACCACTATTCCGCCGACTTTCTAGCCGCCTTTGCTCCGCAGTACGTATAGTTACGACAAAGCCGATGAGTGCGTTTAATACAGCTCGTCCAACTCTATCTTCAATATAAAGGACAACTCTCTAACCCCGCGCGTTTGGACGGGAGAGGCCGGCAAAAATTCAAAAAATGGTCATTTTGACCTTCCAAAACAGACTTTTTTCTACACAAGGAGAACCAAGCGGCTCAGAGGCCCGCCCTTTTAACTGTAGCATCCCAGCATCTTCCCTAGTAATCACCGCAAAAATCCAGCAAATCCGTCGCACTTTTTTCTAGGCCCAATTTTTGGGTACCTAAAATTTTTGAGTCTCTAAATCCGGAAATAATGGCCGTACCGAGGAACGAGATGCGGCCCTGTATTCCCCATTGACTTGCTTCTTGCACGATAGCATCAAAATGGCAATCGCGAACACTTTCTGATTTTCGAGAAAAAAGGGGGAAGGGTTTAAACCACTATTCCGCCGACATTCTAGCCGCCATTGCTCCGCAGTACGTATAGTTACGACAAAGCCGATGAGTGCGTTGAATACAGCTCGTCCAACTCTATCTTCAGTATAAAGGACAACTCTCTATCCCCGCGCGTTTGGACGGGAGAGGCAGGAAAATTTTCAAAAAATGGTCATTTTGACCTTCCAAAACAGACTTTTTTCTACACAAGGAGAACCAAGCGGCTCAGAGGCCCGCCCTTTTAACTGTAGCATCCCAGCATCTTCCCTAGTAATCACCGCAAAAATCCAGCAAATCCGTCGCACTTTCTTCTAGGCCCAATTTTTGGGTACCTAAAATTTTTGAGTCTCTAAATCCGGAAATAATGGCCGTACCGAGGAACGGGATGCGGTCCTGTATTCCCCATTGACTTGCTTCTTACACGATAGCATCAAAATGGCAATCGCGAACACTTTATGATTTTCGAGAAAAAAAGGGGAAGGGTTTAAACCACTATTCCGCCGACATTCTAGCCGCCATTGCTCCGCAGTACGTATAGTTACGACAAAGCCGATGAGTGCGTTGAATACAGCTCGTCCAACTCTATCTTCAGTACAAAGGACGACTCTCTATCCCCGCGCGTTTGGACGGGAGAGGCAGGCAACATTTCAAAAAATGGTCATTTTGACCTTCCAAAACAGACTTTTTTCTACACAAGGAGAACCAAGCGGCTCAGAGGCCCGCACTTTTAACTGTAGCATCGCAGCATCTTCCCTAGTAATCACCGCAAAAATCCAGCAAATCCGTCGTACTTTTTTCTAGGCCCAATTTTTGGGTACCTAAAATTTTTGAGTCTCTAAATCCGGAAATAATGGCCGTACCGAGGAACGGGATGCGGCCCTGTATTCCCCATTGACTTGCTTCTTGCACGATAGCATCAAAATGGCAATCGCGAACACTTTCTGATTTTCGAGAAAAAAGGGGGAAGGGTTTAAACCACTATTCCGCCGACATTCTAGCCGCCATTGCTCCGCAGTACTTATAGTTACGACAAAGCCGATGAGTGCGTTTAATACAGCTCGTCCAACTCTATCTTCAATATAAAGGACAACTCTCTATCCCCGCGCGTTTGGACGGGAGAGGCCGGCAAAAATTCAAAAAATGGTCATTTTGACCTTCCAAAACAGACTTTTTTCTACACAAGGAGAACCAAGCGGCTCAGAGGCCCGCCCTTTTAACTGTAGCATCCCAGCATCTTCCCTAGTAATCACCGCAAAAATCCAGCAAATCCGTCGCACTTTTTTCTAGGCCCAATTTTTGGGTACCTAAAATTTTTGAGTCTCTAAATCCGGAAATAATGGCCGTACCGAGGAACGAGATGCGGCCCTGTATTCCCCATTGACTTGCTTCTTGCACGATAGCATCAAAATGGCAATCGCGAACACTTTCTGATTTTCGAGAAAAAAGGGGGAAGGGTTTAAACCACTATTCCGCCGACATTCTAGCCGCCATTGCTCCGCAGTACGTATAGTTACGACAAAGCCGATGAGTGCGTTGAATACAGCTCGTCCAACTCTATCTTCAGTATAAAGGACAACTCTCTATCCCCGCGCGTTTGGACGGGAGAGGCAGGAAAATTTTCAAAAAATGGTCATTTTGACCTTCCAAAACAGACTTTTTTCTACACAAGGAGAACCAAGCGGCTCAGAGGCCCGCCCTTTTAACTGTAGCATCCCAGCATCTTCCCTAGTAATCACCGCAAAAATCCAGCAAATCCGTCGTACTTTTTTCTAGGCCCTATTTTTGGGTACCTAAAATTTTTGAGTCTCTAAATCCGGAAATAATGGCCGTACCGAGGAACGGGATGCGGCCCTGTATTCCCCATTGACTTGCTTCTTGCACGATAGCATCAAAATGGCAATCGCGAACACTTTCTGATTTTCGAGAAAAAAAGGGGAAGGGTTTAAACCACTATTCCGCCGACATTCTAGCCGCCATTGCTCCGCAGTACGTATAGTTACGACAAAGCCGATGAGTGCGTTTAATACAGCTCGTCCAACTCAATCTTCAATATAAAGGACAACTCTCTATCCCCGCGCGTTTGGACGGGAGAGGCCGGCAAAAATTCAAAAAATGGTCATTTTGACCTTCCAGAACAGACTTTTTTCTACACAAGGAGAACCAAGCGTCTCAGAGGCCCGCCCTTTTAACTGTAGCATCCCAGCATCTTCCCTAGTAATCACCGCAAAAATCCAGCAAATCCGTCGCGCTTTTTTCTAGGCCCAATTCTTGGGTACCTAAAATTTTTGAGTCTCTAAATCCGGAAATAATGGCCGTACCGAGGAACGAGATGCGGCCCTGTATTCCCCATTGACTTGCTTCTTGCACGATAGCATCAAAATGGCAATCGCGAACACTTTCTGATTTTCGAGAAAAAAAGGGGAAGGGTTTAAACCACTATTCCGCCGACATTCTAGAAGCCCTTGCTCCGCAGTACGTATAGTTACGACAAAGCCGATGAGTGCGTTGAATACTGCTCGTCCAACTCTATCTTCAGAATAAAGGACAACTCTCTATTCCCGCGCGTTTGGACGGGAGAGGCCGGCAAAATTTCAAAAAATGGTAATTTTGACCTTCCAAAACAGACTTTTTTCTACACAAGGAGAACCAAGCGGCTCAGAGGCCCGCCCTTTTAACTGTAGCATCCCAGCATCTTCCCTAGTAATCACCGCAAAAATCCAGCAAATCCGTCGCACTTTTTTCTAGGCCCAATTCTTGGGTACCTAAAATTTTTGAGTCTCTAAATCCGGAAATAATGGCCGTACCGAGGAACGGGATGCGGCCCTGTATTCCCCATTGACTTGCTTCTTGCACGATAGCATCAAAATGGCAATCGCGAACACTTTCTGATTTTCGAGAAAAAAAGGGGAAGGGTTTAAACCACTATTCCGCCGACATTCTAGCCGCCATTGCTCCGCAGTACGTATAGTTACGACAAAGCCGATGAGTGCGTTGAATACAGCTCGTCCAACTCTATCTTCAGTATAAAGGACAACTCTCTATCCCCGCGCGTTTGGAAGAGAGGGGCAGGCAAAATTTAAAAAAATGGTCATTTTGACCTTCCAAAACAGACTTTTTTCTACACAAGGAGAACCAAGCGGCTCAGAGGCCCGCCCTTTTAACTGTAGCATCCCAGCATCTTCCCTAGTAATCACCGCAAAAATCCAGCAAATCCGTCGCACTTTTTTCTAGGCCCAATTTTTGGGTACCTAAAATTTTTGAGTCTCTAAATCCGGAAATAATGGCCCTACCGAGGAACGGGATGCGGCCCTGTATTCCCCATTGACTTGCTTCTTACACGATTTTTGGGTACCTTTTAACTGTAGCATCCCAGCATCTTCCCTAGTAATCACCGCAAAAATCCAGCAAATCCGTCGCACTTTTTTCTAGGCCCAATTTTTGGGTACCTAAAATTTTTGAGTCTCTAAATCCGGAAATAATGGCCGTACCGAGGAACGAGATGCGGCCCTGTATTCCCCATTGACTTGCTTCTTGCACGATAGCATCAAAATGGCAATCGCGAACACTTTCTGATTTTCGAGAAAAAAAAACCACTATTCCGCCGACATTCTAGCCGCCATTGCTCCGCAGTACGTATAGTTACGACAAAGCCGATGAGTGCGTTGAATACAGCTCGTCCAAATCTATCTTCAGTATAAAGGACAACTCTCTATCCCCGCGCGTTTGGACGGGAGAGGCCGGCAAAATTTCAAAAAATGGTAATTTTGATCTTCCAAAACAGACTTTTTTCTACACAAGGAGAACCAAGCGGCTCAGAGGCCCGCCCTTTTAACTGTAGCATCCCAGCATCTTCCCTAGTAATCACCGCAAAAATCCAGCAAATCCGTCGCACTTTTTTCTAGGCCCAATTTTTTGGTACCTAAAATTTTTGAGTCTCTAAATCCGGAAATAATGGCCGTACCGAGGAACGGGATGCGGCCCTGTATTCCCCATTGACTTGCTTCTTACACGATAGCATCAAAATGGCAATCGCGAACACTTTCTGATTTTCGAGAAAAAAAGGGGAAGGGTTTAAACCACTATTCCGCCGACATTCTAGCCGCCATTGCTCCGCAGTACATATAGTTACGACAAAGCCGATGAGTGCGTTGAATACAGCTCGTCCAACTCTATCTTCAGTATAAAGGACAACTCTCTATCCCCGCGCGTTTGGACGGGAGAGGCAGGAAAATTTTCAAAAAATGGTCATTTTGACATTCCAAAACAGACTTTTTTCTACACAAGGAGAACCAAGCGGCTCAGAGGCCCGCCCTTTTAACTGTAGCATCCCAGCATCTTCCCTAGTAATCACCGCAAAAATCCAGCAAATCCGTCGCACTTTCTTCTAGGCCCAATTTTTGGGTACCTAAAATTTTTGAGTCTCTAAATCCGGAAATAATGGCCGTACCGAGGAACGGGATGCGGCCCTGTATTCCCCATTGACTTGCTTCTTACACGATAGCATCAAAATGGCAATCGCGAACACTTTATGATTTTCGAGAAAAAAAGGGGAAGGGTTTAAACCACTATTCCGCCGACATTCTAGCCGCCATTGCTCCGCAGTACGTATAGTTACGACAAAGCCGATGAGTGCGTTGAATACAGCTCGTCCAACTCTATCTTCAGTACAAAGCACAACTCTCTATCCCCGCGCGTTTGGAAGGGAGGCAGGCAAAATTTCAAAAAATGGTCATTTTGACCTTCCAAAACAGACTTTTTTCTACACAAGGAGAACCAAGCGGCTCAGAGGCCCTCCCTTTTAACTGTAGCATCCCAGCATCTTCCCTAGTAATCACCGCAAAAATCCAGCAAATCCGTCGCACTTTCTTCTAGGCCCAATTTTTGGGTACCTAAAATTTTTGAGTCTCTAAATCCGGAAATAATGGCCGTACCGAGGAACGGGATGCGGCCCTGTATTCCCCATTGACTTGCTTCTTACACGATAGCATCAAAATGGCAATCGCGAACACTTTATGATTTTCGAGAAAAAAAGGGGAAGGGTTTAAACCACTATTCCGCCGACATTCTAGAAGCCCTTGCTCCGCAGTACGTATAGTTACGACAAAGCCGATGAGTGCGTTGAATACTGCTCGTCCAACTCTATCTTCAGTATAAAGGACAACTCTCTATTCCCGCGCGTTTGGACGGGAGAGGCCGGCAAAATTTCAAAAAATGGTAATTTTGACCTTCCAAAACAGACTTTTTTCTACACAAGGAGAACCAAGCGGCTCAGAGGCCCGCCCTTTTAACTGTAGCATCCCAGCATCTTCCCTAGTAATCACCGCAAAAATCCAGCAAATCCGTCGCACTTTTTTCTAGGCCCAATTCTTGGGTACCTAAAATTTTTGAGTCTCTAAATCCGGAAATAATGGCCGTACCGAGGAACGGGATGCGGCCCTGTATTCCCCATTGACTTGCTTCTTGCACGATAGCATCAAAATGGCAATCGCGAACACTTTCTGATTTTCGAGAAAAAAAGGGGAAGGGTTTAAACCACTATTCCGCCGACATTCTAGCCGCCATTGCTCCGCAGTACGTATAGTTACGACAAAGCCGATGAGTGCGTTGAATACAGCTCGTCCAACTCTATCTTCAGTATAAAGGACAACTCTCTATCCCCGCGCGTTTGGAAGAGAGGGGCAGGCAAAATTTAAAAAAATGGTCATTTTGACCTTCCAAAACAGACTTTTTTCTACACAAGGAGAACCAAGCGGCTCAGAGGCCCGCCCTTTTAACTGTAGCATCCCAGCATCTTCCCTAGTAATCACCGCAAAAATCCAGCAAATCCGTCGCACTTTTTTCTAGGCCCAATTTTTGGGTACCTAAAATTTTTGAGTCTCTAAATCCGGAAATAATGGCCCTACCGAGGAACGGGATGCGGCCCTGTATTCCCCATTGACTTGCTTCTTACACGATTTTTGGGTACCTTTTAACTGTAGCATCCCAGCATCTTCCCTAGTAATCACCGCAAAAATCCAGCAAATCCGTCGCACTTTTTTCTAGGCCCAATTTTTGGGTACCTAAAATTTTTGAGTCTCTAAATCCGGAAATAATGGCCGTACCGAGGAACGAGATGCGGCCCTGTATTCCCCATTGACTTGCTTCTTGCACGATAGCATCAAAATGGCAATCGCGAACACTTTCTGATTTTCGAGAAAAAAAAACCACTATTCCGCCGACATTCTAGCCGCCATTGCTCCGCAGTACGTATAGTTACGACAAAGCCGATGAGTGCGTTGAATACAGCTCGTCCAAATCTATCTTCAGTATAAAGGACAACTCTCTATCCCCGCGCGTTTGGACGGGAGAGGCCGGCAAAATTTCAAAAAATGGTAATTTTGATCTTCCAAAACAGACTTTTTTCTACACAAGGAGAACCAAGCGGCTCAGAGGCCCGCCCTTTTAACTGTAGCATCCCAGCATCTTCCCTAGTAATCACCGCAAAAATCCAGCAAATCCGTCGCACTTTTTTCTAGGCCCAATTTTTTGGTACCTAAAATTTTTGAGTCTCTAAATCCGGAAATAATGGCCGTACCGAGGAACGGGATGCGGCCCTGTATTCCCCATTGACTTGCTTCTTACACGATAGCATCAAAATGGCAATCGCGAACACTTTCTGATTTTCGAGAAAAAAAGGGGAAGGGTTTAAACCACTATTCCGCCGACATTCTAGCCGCCATTGCTCCGCAGTACATATAGTTACGACAAAGCCGATGAGTGCGTTGAATACAGCTCGTCCAACTCTATCTTCAGTATAAAGGACAACTCTCTATCCCCGCGCGTTTGGAAGGGAGGGAGGCAAAATTTAAAAAAATGGTCATTTTGACCTTCCAAAACAGACTTTTTTCTACACAAGGAGAACCAAGCGGCTCAGAGGCCCGCCCTTTTAACTGTAGCATCCCAGCATCTTCCCTAGTAATCACCGCAAAAATCCAGCAAATCCGTCGCACTTTTTTCTAGGCCCAATTTTTGGGTACCTAAAATTTTTGAGTCTCTAAATCCGGAAATAATGGCCGTACCGAGGAACGAGATGCGGCCCTGTATTCCCCATTGACTTGCTTCTTGCACGATAGCATCAAAATGGCAATCGCGAACACTTTCTGATTTTCGAGAAAAAAAGGGGAAGGGTTTAAACCACTATTCCGCCGACATTCTAGCCGCCATTGCTCCGCAGTACGTATAGTTACGACAAAGCCGATGAGTGCGTTGAATACAGCTCGTCCAACTCTATCTTCAGTATAAAGGACAACTCTCTATCCCCGCGCGTTTGGACGGGAGAGGCCGGCAAAATTTCAAAAAATGGTAATTTTGATCTTCCAAAACAGACTTTTTTCTACACAAGGAGGACCAAGCGGCTCAGAGGCCCGCCCTTTTAACTGTAGCATCCCAGCATCTTCCCTAGTAATCACCGCAAAAATCCAGCAAATCCGTCGCACTTTTTTCTAGGCCCAATTTTTTGGTACCTAAAATTTTTGAGTCTCTAAATCCGGAAATAATGGCCGTACCGAGGAACGGGATGCGGCCCTGTATTCCCCATTGACTTGCTTCTTACACGATAGCATCAAAATGGCAATCGCGAACACTTTCTGATTTTCGAGAAAAAAAGGGAACGGAACCACTATTCCGCCGACATTCTAGCCGCCATTGCTCCGCAGTACATATAGTTACGACAAAGCCGATGAGTGCGTTGAATACAGCTCGTCCAACTCTATCTTCAGTATAAAGGACAACTCTCTATCCCCGCGCGTTTGGACGGGAGGCAGGAAAATTTTCAAAAAATGGTCATTTTGACATTCCAAAACAGACTTTTTTCTACACAAGGAGAACCAAGCGGCTCAGAGGCCCGCCCTTTTAACTGTAGCATCCCAGCATCTTCCCTAGTAATCACCGCAAAAATCCAGCAAATCCGTCGCACTTTCTTCTAGGCCCAATTTTTGGGTACCTAAAATTTTTGAGTCTCTAAATCCGGAAATAATGGCCGTACCGACGAACGGGATGCGGCCCTGTATTCCCCATTGACTTGCTTCTTACACGATAGCATCAAAATGGCAATCGCGAACACTTTATGATTTTCGAGAAAAAAAGGGGAAGGGTTTAAACCACTATTCCGCCGACATTCTAGCCGCCATTGCTCCGCAGTACGTATAGTTACGACAAAGCCGATGAGTGCGTTGAATACAGCTCGTCCAACTCTATCTTCAGTACAAAGGACAACTCTCTATCCCCGCGCGTTTGGAAGGGAGGCAGGCAAAATTTCAAAAAATGGTCATTTTGACCTTCCAAAACAGACTTTTTTCTACACAAGGAGAACCAAGCGGCTCAGAGGCCCGCCCTTTTAACTGTAGCATCCCAGCATCTTCCCTAGTAATCACCGCAAAAATCCAGCAAATCCGTCGTACTTTTTTCTAGGCCCAATTTTTGGGTACCTAAAATTTTTGAGTCTCTAAATCCGGAAATAATGGCCGTACCGAGGAACGGGATGCGGCCCTGTATTCCCCATTGACTTGCTTCTTGCACGATAGCATCAAAATGGCAATCGCGAACACTTTCTGATTTTCGAGAAAAAAGGGGGAAGGGTTTAAACCACTATTCCGCCGACATTCTAGCCGCCATTGCTCCGCAGTACGTATAGTTACGACAAAGCCGATGAGTGCGTTGAATACAGCTCGTCCAACTCTATCTTCAGTACAAAGGACAACTCTCTATCCCCGCGCGTTTGGACGGGAGAGGCCGGCAAAATTTCAAAAAATGGTAATTTTGACCTTCCAAAACAGACTTTTTTCTACACAAGGAGAACCAAGCGGCTCAGAGGCCCGCCCTTTTAACTGTAGCATCCCAGCATCTTCCCTAGTAATCACCGCAAAAATCCAGCAAATCCGTCGCACTTTTTTCTAGGCCCAATTTTTGGGTACCTAAAATTTTTGAGTCTCTAAATCCGGAAATAATGGCCGTACCGAGGAACGGGATGCGGCCCTGTATTCCCCATTGACTTGCTTCTTACACGATAGCATCAAAATGGCAATCGCGAACACTTTCTGATTTTCGAGAAACAAAGGGGAACCACTATTCCGCCGACATTCTAGCCGCCATTGCTCCGCAGTACGTATAGTTACGACAAAGCCGATGAGTGCGTTTAATACAGCTCGTCCAACTCTATCTTCAATATAAAGGACAACTCTCTATCGCCGCGCGTTTGGACGGGAGAGGCCGGCAAAAATTAAAAAAATGGTCATTTTGACCTTCCAAAACAGACTTTTTTCTACACAAGGAGAACCAAACGGCTCAGAGGCCCGCCCTTTTAACTGTAGCATCCCAGCATCTTCCCTAGTAATCACCGCAAAAATCCAGCAAATCCGTCGCACTTTTTTCTAGGCCCAATTTTTGGGTACCTAAAATTTTTGAGTCTCTAAATCCGGAAATAATGGCCGTACCGAGGAACGAGATGCGGCCCTGTATTCCCCATTGACTTGCTTCTTGCACGATAGCATCAAAATGGCAATCGCGAACACTTTCTGATTTTCGAGAAAAAAAGGGGAAGGGTTTAAACCACTATTCCGCCGACATTCTAGCCGCCATTGCTCCGCAGTACGTATAGTTACGACAAAGCCGATGAGTGCGTTGAATACAGCTCGTCCAACTCTATCTTCAGTACAAAGGACAACTCTCTATCCCCGCGCGTTTGGACGGGAGGCAGGCAAAATTTCAAAAAATGGTCATTTTGACCTTCCAAAACAGACTTTTGTCTACACAAGGAGAACCAAGCGGCTCAGAGGCCCGCCCTTTTAACTGTAGCTTCCCAGCATCTTCCCTAGTAATCACCGCAAAAATCCAGCAAATCCGTCGTACTTTTTTCTAGGCCCTATTTTTGGGAACCTAAAATTTTTGAGTCTCTAAATCCGGAAATAATGGCCGTACCGAGGAACGGGATGCGGCCCTGTATTCCCCATTGACTTGCTTCTTGCACGATAGCATCAAAATGGCAATCGCGAACACTTTCTGATTTTCGAGAAAAAAAGGGGAAGGGTTTAAACCACTATTCCGCCGACATTCTAGCCGCCATTGCTCCGCAGTACGTATAGTTACGACAAAGCCGATGAGTGCGTTTAATACAGCTCGTCCAACTCTATCTTCAATATAAAGGACAACTCTCTATCCCCGCGCGTTTGGACGGGAGAGGCCGGCAAAAATTAAAAAAATGGTCATTTTGACCTTTCAAAACAGACTTTTTTCTACACAAGGAGAACCAAGCGGCTCAGAGGCCCGCCCTTTTAACTGTAGCATCCCAGCATCTTCCCTAGTAATCACCGCAAAAATCCAGCAAATCCGTCGCACTTTTTTCTAGGCCCAATTTTTGGGTACCTAAAATTTTTGAGTCTCTAAATCCGGAAATAATGGCCGTACCGAGGAACGAGATGCGGCCCTGTATTCCCCATTGACTTGCTTCTTGCACGATAGCATCAAAATGGCAATCGCGAACACTTTCTGATTTTCGAGAAAAAAAGGGGAAGGGTTTAAACCACTATTCCGCCGACATTCTAGCCGCCATTGCTCCGCAGTACGTATAGTTACGACAAAGCCGATGAGTGCGTTTAATACAGCTCGTCCAACTCTATCTTCAATATTAAGGACAACTCTCTATCCCCGCGCGTTTGGACGGGAGAGGCCGGCAAAAATTAAAAAAATGGTCATTTTGACCTTCCAAAACAGACTTTTTTCTACACAAGGAGAACCAAGCGGCTCAGGGGCCGCCCTTTTAACTGTAGCATCCCAGCATCTTCCCTAGTAATCACCGCAAAAATCCAGCAAATCCGTCGCACTTTTTCCTAGGCCCAATTTTTGGGTACCTAAAATTTTTGAGTTTCTAATTCCGGAAATAATGGCCGTACCGAGGAACGAGATGCGGCCCTGTATTCCCCATTGACTTGCTTCTTGCACGATAGCATCAAAATGGCAATCGCGAACACTTTCTGATTTTCGAGAAAAAAAGGGGAAGGGTTTAAACCACTATTCCGCCGACATTCTAGCCGCCATTGCTCCGCAGTACGTATAGTTACGACAAAGCCGATGAGTGCGTTGATTACAGCTCGTCCAACTCTATCTTCAATATAAAGGACAACTCTCTATCCCCGCGCGTTTGGACGGGAGAGGCCGGCAAAATTTCAAAAAATGGTAATTTTGACCTTCCAAAACAGACTTTTTTCTACACAAGGAGAACCAAGCGGCTCAGAGGCCCGCCCTTTTAACTGTAGCATCCCAGCATCTTCCCTAGTAATCACCGCAAAAATCCAGCAAATCCGTCGCACATTTTTCTAGGCCCAATTTTTGGGTACCTAAAATTTTTGAGTCTCTAAATCCGGAAATAATGGCCGTACCGAGGAACGGGATGCGGCCCTGTATTCCCCATTGACTTGCTTCTTGCACGATAGCATCAAAATGGCAATCGCGAACACTTTCTGATTTTCGAGAAAAAAAGGGGAAGGGTTTAAACCACTATTCCGCCGACATTCTAGCCGCCATCGCTCCGCAGTACGTATAGTTCCGATAAAGCCGATGAGTGCGTTTAATACAGCTCGTCCAACTCTATCTTCAATATAAAGGACAACTCTCTATCCCCCAAAACAGACTTTTTTCTACACAAGGAGAACCAAGCGGCTCAGAGGCCCGCCCTTTTAACTGTAGCATCCCAGCATCTTCCCTAGTAATCACCGCAAAAATCCAGCAAATCCGTCGCACTTTCTTCTAGGCCCAATTTTTGGGTACCTAAAATTTTTGAGTCTCTAAATCCGGAAATAATGGCCGTACCGAGGAACGGGATGCGGCCCTGTATTCCCCATTGACTTGCTTCTTACACGATAGCATCAAAATGGCAATCGCGAACACTTTCTGATTTTCGAGAAAAAAAGGGGAAGGGTTTAAACCACTATTCCGCCGACATTATAGCCGCCATTGCTCCGCAGTACGTATAGTTACGACAAAGCCGATGAGTGCGTTTAATACAGCTCGTCCAACTCTATCTTCAGTACAAAGGACGACTCTCTATCCCCGCGCGTTTGGACGGGAGAGGCAGGCAAAATTTCAAAAAATGGTCATTTTGACCTTCCAAAACAGACTTTTTTCTACACAAGGAGAACCAAACGGCTCAGAGGCCCGCCCTTTTAACTGTAGCATCCCAGCATCTTCCCTAGTAATCACCGCAAAAATCCAGCAAATCCGTCGTACTTTTTTCTAGGCCCAATTTTTGAGTACCTAAAATTTTTGAGTCTCTAAATCCGGAAATAATGGCCGTACCGAGGAACGGGATGCGGCCCTGTATTCCCCATTGACTTGCTTCTTGCACGATAGCATCAAAATGGCAATCGCGAACACTTTCTGATTTTCGAGAAAAAAAGGGGAAGGGTTTAAACCACTATTCCGCCGACATTCTAGCCGCCATTGCTCCGCAGTACGTATAGTTACGACAAAGCCGATGAGTGCGTTGAATACAGCTCGTCCAACTCTATCTTCAATATAAAGGACAACTCTCTATCCCCGCGCGTTTGGACGGGAGAGGCCGGCAAAATTTCAAAAAATGGTAATTTTGACCTTCCAAAACAGACTTTTTTCTACACAAGGAGAACCAAGCGGCTCAGAGGCCCGCCCTTTTAACTGTAGCATCCCAGCATCTTCCCTAGTAATCACCGCAAAAATCCAGCAAATCCGTCGCACTTTTTTCTAGGCCCAATTTTTGGGTACCTAAAATTTTTGAGTCTCTAAATCCGGAAATAATGGCCGTACCGAGGAACGAGATGCGGCCCTGTATTCCCCATTGACTTGCTTCTTGCACGATAGCATCAAAATGGCAATCGCGAACACTTTCTGATTTTCGAGAAAAAAAGGGGAAGGGTTTAAACCACTATTCCGCCGACATTCTAGCCGCCATTGCTCCGCAGTACGTATAGTTACGACAAAGCCGATGAGTGCGTTGAATACAGCTCGTCCAACTCTATCTTCAGTATAAAGGACAACTCTCTATCCCCGCGCGTTTGGACGGGAGAGGCCGGGAAAATTTCAAAAAATGGTAATTTTGACCTTCCAAAACAGACTTTTTTCTACACAAGGAGAACCAAGCGGCTCAGAGGCCCGCCCTTTTAACTGTAGCATCCCAGCATCTTCCCTAGTAATCACCGCAAAAAGCCAGCAAATCCGTCGCACTTTTTCTAGGCCCAATTCTTGGGTACCTAAAATTTTTGAGTCTCTAAATCCGGAAATAATGGCCGTACCGAGGAACGGGATGCGGCCCTGTATTCCCCATTGACTTGCTTCTTACACGATAGCATCAAAATGGCAATCGCGAACACTTTCTGATTTTCGAGAAAAAAAGGGGAAGGGTTTAAAACCACTATACCGCCGACATTCTAGCCGCCATTGCTCCGCAGTACGTATAGTTACGACAAAGCCGATGAGTGCGTTGAATACAGCTCGTCCAACTCTATCTTCAGTATAAAGGACAACTCTCTATCCCCGCGCGTTTGGACGGGAGAGGCCGGCAAATTTTCAAAAAATGGTAATTTTGACCTTCCAAAACAGACTTTCTTCTACACAAGGAGAACCAAGCGGCTCAGAGGCCCGCCCTTTTAACTGTAGCATCCCAGCATCTTCCCTAGTAATCACCGCAAAAATCCAGCAAATCCGTCGCACTTTTTCCTAGGCCCAATTTTTGGGTACCTAAAATTTTTGAGTCTCTATATCCGGAAATAATGGCCGTACCGAGGAACGAGATGCGGCCCTGTATTCCCCATTGACTTGCTTCTTGCACGATAGCATCAAAATGGCAATCGCGAACACTTTCTGATTTTCGAGAAAAAAAGGGGAAGGGTTTAAACCACTATTCCGCCGACATTCTAGCCGCCATTGCTCCGCAGTACGTATAGTTACGACAAAGCCGATGAGTGCGTTGAATACAGCTCGTCCAACTCTATCTTCAATATAAAGGACAACTCTCTATCCCCGCGCGTTTGGACGGGAGAGGCCGGCAAAATTTCAAAAAATGGTAATTTTGACCTTCCAAAACAGACTTTTTTCTACACAAGGAGAACCAAGCGGCTCAGAGGCCCGCCCTTTTAACTGTAGCATCCCAGCATCTTCCCTAGTAATCACCGCAAAAATCCAGCAAATCCGTCGCACTTTTTTCTAGGCCCAATTTTTGGGTACCTAAAATTTTTGAGTCTCTAAATCCGGAAATAATGGCCGTACCGAGGAACGAGATGCGGCCCTGTATTCCCCATTGACTTGCTTCTTGCACGATAGCATCAAAATGGCAATCGCGAACACTTTCTGATTTTCGAGAAAAAAAGGGGAAGGGTTTAAACCACTATTCCGCCGACATTCTAGCCGCCATTGCTCCGCAGTACGTATAGTTACGACAAAGCCGATGAGTGCGTTGAATACAGCTCGTCCAACTCTATCTTCAGTATAAAGGACAACTCTCTATCCCCGCGCGTTTGGACGGGAGAGGCCGGCAAAAATTAAAAAAATGGTCATTTTGACCTTCCAAAACAGACTTTTTTCTACACAAGGAGAACCAAGCGGCTAAGAGGCCCGCCCTTTTAACTGTAGCATCCCAGCATCTTCCCTAGTAATCACCGCAAAAATCCAGCAAATCCGTCGCACTTTTTCCTAGGCCCAATTTTTGGGTACCTAAAATTTTTGAGTCTCTAAATCCGGAAATAATGGCCGTACCGAGGAACGAGATGCGGCCCTGTATTCCCCATTGACTTGCTTCTTGCACGATAGCATCAAAATGGCAATCGCGAACACTTTCTGATTTTCGAGAAAAAAAGGGGAAGGGTTTAAACCACTATTCCGCCGACATTCTAGCCGCCATTGCTCCGCAGTACGTATAGTTACGACAAAGCCGATGAGTGCGTTGAATACAGCTCGTCCAACTCTATCTTCAGTATAAAGGACAACTCTCTATCCCCGCGCGTTTGGACGGGAGAGGCAGGAAAATTTTCAAAAAATGGTCATTTTGACCTTCCAAAACAGACTTTTTTCTACACAAGGAGAACCAAGCGGCTCAGAGGCCCGCCCTTTTAACTGTAGCATCCCAGCATCTTCCCTAGTAATCACCGCAAAAATCCAGCAAATCCGTCGCACTTTCTTCTAGGCCCAATTTTTGGGTACCTAAAATTTTTGAGTCTCTAAATCCGGAAATAATGGCCGTACCGAGGAACGGGATGCGGTCCTGTATTCCCCATTGACTTGCTTCTTACACGATAGCATCAAAATGGCAATCGCGAACACTTTATGATTTTCGAGAAAAAAAGGGGAAGGGTTTAAACCACTATTCCGCCGACATTCTAGCCGCCATTGCTCCGCAGTACGTATAGTTACGACAAAGCCGATGAGTGCGTTGAATACAGCTCGTCCAACTCTATCTTCAGTACAAAGGACAATTCTCTATCCCCGCGCGTTTGGACGGGAGGCAGGCAAAATTTCAAAAAATGGTCATTTTGACCTTCCAAAACAGACTTTTTTCTACACAAGGAGAACCAAGCGGCTCAGAGGCCCGCCCTTTTAACTGTAGCATCCCAGCATCTTCCCTAGTAATCACCGCAAAAATCCAGCAAATCCGTCGTACTTTTTTCTAGGCCCTATTCTTGGGTACCTAAAATTTTTGAGTCTCTAAATCCGGAAATAATGGCCGTACCGAGGAACGGGATGCGGCCCTGTATTCCCCATTGACTTGCTTCTTACACGATTTTTGGGTACCTTTTAACTGTAGCATCCCAGCATCTTCCCTAGTAATCACCGCAAAAATCCAGCAAATCCGTCGCACTTTTTTCTAGGCCCAATTTTTGGGTACCTAAAATTTTTGAGTCTCTAAATCCGGAAATAATGGCCGTACCGAGGAACGAGATGCGGCCCTGTATTCCCCATTGACTTGCTTCTTGCACGATAGCATCAAAATGGCAATCGCGAACACTTTCTGATTTTCGAGAAAAAAAAACCACTATTCCGCCGACATTCTAGCCGCCATTGCTCCGCAGTACGTATAGTTACGACAAAGCCGATGAGTGCGTTGAATACAGCTCGTCCAACTCTATCTTCAGTACAAAGCACAACTCTCTATCCCCGCGCGTTTGGAAGGGAGGCAGGCAAAATTTCAAAAAATGGTCATTTTGACCTTCCAAAACAGACTTTTTTCTACACAAGGAGAACCAAGCGGCTCAGAGGCCCGCCCTTTTAACTGTAGCATCCCAGCATCTTCCCTAGTAATCACCGCAAAAATCCAGCAAATCCGTCGCACTTTCTTCTAGGCCCAATTTTTGGGTACCTAAAATTTTTGAGTCTCTAAATCCGGAAATAATGGCCGTACCGAGGAACGGGATGCGGCCCTGTATTCCCCATTGACTTGCTTCTTACACGATAGCATCAAAATGGCAATCGCGAACACTTTATGATTTTCCGCCGACATTCTAGAAGCCCTTGCTCCGCAGTACGTATAGTTACGACAAAGCCGATGATTGCGTTGAATACTGCTCGTCCAACTCTATCTTCAGTATAAAGGACAACTCTCTATTCCCGCGCGTTTGGACGGGAGAGGCCGGCAAAATTTCAAAAAATGGTAATTTTGACCTTCCAAAACAGACTTTTTTCTACACAAGGAGAACCAAGCGGCTCAGAGGCCCGCCCTTTTAACTGTAGCATCCCAGCATCTTCCCTAGTAATCACCGCAAAAATCCAGCAAATCCGTCGCACTTTTTTCTAGGCCCAATTCTTGGGTACCTAAAATTTTTGAGTCTCTAAATCCGGAAATAATGGCCGTACCGAGGAACGAGATGCGGCCCTGTATTCCCCATTGACTTGCTTCTTGCACGATAGCATCAAAATGGCAATCGCGAACACTTTCTGATTTTCGAGAAAAAAAGGGGAAGGGTTTAAACCACTATTCCGCCGACATTCTAGCCGCCATTGCTCCGCAGTACGTATAGTTACGACAAAGCCGATGAGTGCGTTGAATACAGCTCGTCCAACTCTATCTTCAGTATAAAGGACAACTCTCTATCCCCGCGCGTTTGGAAGGGAGGCAGGCAAAATTAAAAAAAATGGTCATTTTGACCTTCCAAAACAGACTTTTTTCTACACAAGGAGAACCAAGCGGCTCAGAGGCCCGCCCTTTTAACTGTAGCATCCCAGCATCTTCCCTAGTAATCACCGCAAAAATCCAGCAAATCCGTCGCACTTTTTTCTAGGCCCAATTTTTGGGTACCTAAAATTTTTGAGTCTCTAAATCCGGAAATAATGGCCGTACCGAGGAACGAGATGCGGCCCTGTATTCCCCATTGACTTGCTTCTTACACGATAGCATCAAAATGGCAATCGCGAACACTTTCTGATTTTCGAGAAAAAAAGGGGAAGGGTTTAAACCACTATTCCGCCGACATTCTAGCCGCCATTGCTCCGCAGTACGTATAGTTACGACAAAGCCGATGAGTGCGTTGAATACAGCTCGTCCAACTCTATCCTCAGTATAAAGGACAACTCTCTATCCCCGAGCGTTTGGACGGGAGAGGCCGGCAAAATTTCAAAAAATGGTAATTTTGATCTTCCAAAACAGACTTTTTTCTACACAAGGAGAACCAAGCGGCTCAGAGGCCCGCCCTTTTAACTGTAGCATCCCAGCATCTTCCCTAGTAATCACCGCAAAAATCCAGCAAATCCGTCGCACTTTTTTCTAGGCCCAATTTTTTGGTACCTAAAATTTTTGAGTCTCTAAATCCGGAAATAATGGCCGTACCGAGGAACGGGATGCGGCCCTGTATTCCCCATTGACTTGCTTCTTACACGATAGCATCAAAATGGCAATCGCGAACACATTCTGATTTTCGAGAAAAAAAGGGGAAGGGTTTAAACCACTATTCCGCCGACATTCTAGCCGCCATTGCTCCGCAGTACGTATAGTTACGACAAAGCCGATGAGTGCGTTGAATACAGCTCGTCCAACTCTATCTTCAGTACAAAGCACAACTCTCTATCCCCGCGCGTTTGGAAGGGAGGCAGGCAAAATTTCAAAAAATGGTCATTTTGACCTTCCAAAACAGACTTTTTTCTACACAAGGAGAACCAAGCGGCTCAGAGGCCCGCCCTTTTAACTGTAGCATCCCAGCATCTTCCCTAGTAATCACCGCAAAAATCCAGCAAATCCGTCGCACTTTCTTCTAGGCCCAATTTTTGGGTACCTAAAATTTTTGAGTCTCTAAATCCGGAAATAATGGCCGTACCGAGGAACGGGATGCGGCCCTGTATTCCCCATTGACTTGCTTCTTACACGATAGCATCAAAATGGCAATCGCGAACACTTTATGATTTTCGAGAAAAAAAGGGGAAGGGTTTAAACCACTATTCCGCCGACATTCTAGAAGCCCTTGCTCCGCAGTACGTATAGTTACGACAAAGCCGATGAGTGCGTTGAATACTGCTCGTCCAACTCTATCTTCAGTATAAAGGACAACTCTCTATTCCCGCGCGTTTGGACGGGAGAGGCCGGCAAATTTTAAAAAAATGGTAATTTTGACCTTCCAAAACAGACTTTCTTCTACACAAGGAGAACCATGCGGCTCAGAGGCCCGCCCTTTTAACTGTAGCATCCCAGCATCTTCCCTAGTAATCACCGCAAAAATCCAGCAAATCCGTCGCACTTTTTCCTAGGCCCAATTTTTGGGTACCTAAAATTTTTGAGTCTCTATATCCGGAAATAATGGCCGTACCGAGGAACGAGATGCGGCCCTGTATTCCCCATTGACTTGCTTCTTGCACGATAGCATCAAAATGGCAATCGCGAACACTTTCTGATTTTCGAGAAAAAAAGGGGAAGGGTTTAAACCACTATTCCGCCGACATTCTAGCCGCCATTGCTCCGCAGTACGTATAGTTACGACAAAGCCGATGAGTGCGTTGAATACAGCTCGTCCAACTCTATCTTCAATATAAAGGACAACTCTCTATCCCCGCGCGTTTGGACGGGAGAGGCCGGCAAAATTTCAAAAAATGGTAATTTTGACCTTCCAAAACAGACTTTTTTCTACACAAGGAGAACCAAGCGGCTCAGAGGCCCGCCCTTTTAACTGTAGCATCCCAGCATCTTCCCTAGTAATCACCGCAAAAATCCAGCAAATCCGTCGCACTTTCTTCTAGGCCCAATTTTTGGGTACCTAAAATTTTTGAGTCTCTAAATCCGGAAATAATGGCCGTACCGAGGAACGAGATGCGGCCCTATATTCCCCATTGACTTGCTTCTTGCACGATAGCATCAAAATGGCAATCGCGAACACTTTCTGATTTTCGAGAAAAAAAGGGGAAGGGTTTAAACCACTATTCCGCCGACATTCTAGCCGCCATTGCTCCGCAGTACGTATAGTTACGACAAAGCCGATGAGTGCGTTGAATACAGCTCGTCCAACTCTATCTTCAGTATAAAGGACAACTCTCTATCCCCGCGCGTTTGGACGGGAGAGGCAGGAAAATTTTCAAAAAATGGTCATTTTGACCTTCCAAAACAGACTTTTTTCTACACAAGGAGAACCAAGCGGCTCAGAGGCCCGCCCTTTTAACTGTAGCATCCCAGCATCTTCCCTAGTAATCACCGCAAAAATCCAGCAAATCCGTCGCACTTTCTTCTAGGCCCAATTTTTGGGTACCTAAAATTTTTGAGTCTCTAAATCCGGAAATAATGGCCGTACCGAGGAACGGGATGCGGCCCTGTATTCCCCATTGACTTGCTTCTTACACGATAGCATCAAAATGGCAATCGCGAACACTTTATGATTTTCGAGAAAAAAAGGGGAAGGGTTTAAACCACTATTCCGCCGACATTCTAGCCGCCATTGCTCCGCAGTACGTATAGTTACGACAAAGCCGATGAGTGCGTTGAATACAGCTCGTCCAACTCTATCTTCAGTACAAAGGACAACTCTCTATCCCCGCGCGTTTGGACGGGAGGCAGGCAAAATTTCAAAAAATGGTCATTTTGACCTTCCAAAACAGACTTTTTTCTACACAAGGAGAACCAAGCGGCTCAGAGGCCCGCCCTTTTAACTGTAGCATCCCAGCATCTTCCCTAGTAATCACCGCAAAAATCCAGCAAATCCGTCGTACTTTTTTCTAGGCCCTATTTTTGGGTACCTAAAATTTTTGAGTCTCTAAATCCGGAAATAATGGCCGTACCGAGGAACGGGATGCGGCCCTGTATTCCCCATTGACTTGCTTCTTGCACGATAGCATCAAAATGGCAATCGCGAACACTTTCTGATTTTCGAGAAAAAAAGGGGAAGGGTTTAAACCACTATTCCGCCGACATTCTAGCCGCCATTGCTCCGCAGTACGTATAGTTACGACAAAGCCGATGAGTGCGTTTAATACAGCTCGTCCAACTCTATCTTCAATATAAAGGACAACTCTCTATCCCCGCGCGTTTGGACGGGAGAGGCCGGCAAAAATTCAAAAAATGGTCATTATGACCTTCCAGAACATACTTTTTTCTACACAAGGAGAACCAAGCGTCTCAGAGGCCCGCCCTTTTAACTGTAGCATCCCAGCATCTTCCCTAGTAATCACCGCAAAAATCCAGCAAATCCGTCGCGCTTTTTTCTAGGCCCAATTCTTGGGTACCTAAAATTTTTGAGTCTCTAAATCCGGAAATAATGGCCGTACCGAGGAACGGGATGCGGCCCTGTATTCCCCATTGACTTGCTTCTTGCACGATAGCATCAAAATGGCAATCGCGAACACTTTCTGATTTTCGAGAAAAAAAGGGGAAGGGTTTAAACCACTATTCCGCCGACATTCTAGCCGCCATTGCTCCGCAGTACGTATAGTTACGACAAAGCCGATGAGTGCATTGAATACAGCTCGTCCAACTATATCTTCAGTATAAAGGACAACTCTCTATCCCCGCGCGTTTGGAAGGGAGGGGCAGGCAAAATTTAAAAAAATGGTCATTTTGACCTTCCAAAACAGACTTTTTTCTACACAAGGAGAACCAAGCGGCTCAGAGGCCCGCCCTTTTAACTGTAGCATCCCAGCATCTTCCCTAGTAATCACCGCAAAAATCCAGCAAATCCGTCGCACTTTTTTCTAGGCCCAATTTTTGGGTACCTAAAATTTTTGAGTCTCTAAATCCGGAAATAATGGCCGTACCGAGGAACGGGATGCGGCCCTGTATTCCCCATTGACTTGCTTCTTACACGATTTTTGGGTACCTTTTAACTGTAGCATCCCAGCATCTTCCCTAGTAATCACCGCAAAAATCCAGCAAATCCGTCGCACTTTTTTCTAGGCCCAATTTTTGGGTACCTAAAATTTTTGAGTCTCTAAATCCGGAAATAATGGCCGTACCGAGGAACGAGATGCGGCCCTGTATTCCCCATTGACTTGCTTCTTGCACGATAGCATCAAAATGGCAATCGCGAACACTTTCTGATTTTCGAGAAAAAAAAACCACTATTCCGCCGACATTCTAGCCGCCATTGCTCCGCAGTACGTATAGTTACGACAAAGCCGATGAGTGCGTTGAATACAGCTCGTCCAACTCTATCTTCAGTATAAAGGACAACTCTCTATCCCCGCGCGTTTGGACGGGAGAGGCCGGCAAAATTTCAAAAAATGGTAATTTTGATCTTCCAAAACAGACTTTTTTCTACACAAGGAGATCCAAGCGGCTCAGAGGCCCGCCCTTTTAACTGTAGCATCCCAGCATCTTCCCTAGTAATCACCGCAAAAACCAGCAAATCCGTCGCACTTTTTTCTAGGCCCAATTTTTTGGTACCTAAAATTTTTGAGTCTCTAAATCCGGAAATAATGGCCGTACCGAGGAACGGGATGCGGCCCTGTATTCCCCATTGACTTGCTTCTTACACGATAGCATCAAAATGGCAATCGCGAACACTTTCTGATTTTCGAGAAAAAAAGGGGAAGGGTTTAAACCACTATTCCGCCGACATTCTAGCCGCCATTGCTCCGCAGTACATATAGTTACGACAAAGCCGATGAGTGCGTTGAATACAGCTCGTCCAACTCTATCTTCAGTATAAAGGACAACTCTATATCCCTGCGCGTTTGGACGGGAGAGGCAGGAAAATTTTCAAAAAATGGTCATTTTGACATTCCAAAACAGACTTTTTTCTACACAAGGAGAACCAAGCGGCTCAGAGGCCCGCCCTTTTAACTGTAGCATACCAGCATCTTCCCTAGTAATCACCGCAAAAATCCAGCAAATCCGTCGCACTTTCTTCTAGGCCCAATTTTTGGGTACCTAAAATTTTTGAGTCTCTAAATCCGGAAATAATGGCCGTACCGAGGAACGGGATGCGGCCCTGTATTCCCCATTGACTTGCTTCTTACACGATAGCATCAAAATGGCAATCGCGAACACTTTATGATTTTCGAGAAAAAAAGGGGAAGGGTTTAAACCACTATTCCGCCGACATTCTAGCCGCCATTGCTCCGCAGTACGTATAGTTACGACAAAGCCGATGAGTGCGTTGAATACAGCTCGTCCAACTCTATCTTCAGTACAAAGGACAACTCTCTATCCCCGCGCGTTTGGAAGGGAGGCAGGCAAAATTTCAAAAAATGGTCATTTTGACCTTCCAAAACAGACTTTTTTCTACACAAGGAGAACCAAGCGGCTCAGAGGCCCGCCCTTTTAACTGTAGCATCCCAGCATCTTCCCTAGTAATCACCGCAAAAATCCAGCAAATCCGTCGCACTTTCTTCTAGGCCCAATTTTTGGGTACCTAAAATTTTTGAGTCTCTAAATCCGGAAATAATGGCCGTACCGAGGAACGGGATGCGGCCCTGTATTCCCCATTGACTTGCTTCTTACACGATAGCATCAAAATGGCAATCGCGAACACTTTATGATTTTCGAGAAAAAAAGGGGAAGGGTTTAAACCACTATTCCGCCGACATTCTAGAAGCCCTTGCTCCGCAGTACGTATAGTTACGACAAAGCCGATGAGTGCGTTGTATACTGCTCGTCCAACTCTATCTTCAGTATAAAGGACAACTCTCTATTCCCGCGCGTTTGGACGGGAGAGGCCGGCAAAATTTCAAAAAATGGTAATTTTGACCTTCCGAAACAGACTTTTTTCTACACAAGGAGAACCAAGCGGCTCAGAGGCCCGCCCTTTTAACTGTAGCATCCCAGCATCTTCCCTAGTAATCACCGCAAAAATCCAGCAAATCCGTCGCACTTTTTTCTAGGCCCAATTCTTGGGTACCTAAAATTTTTGAGTCTCTAAATCCGGAAATAATGGCCGTACCGAGGAACGAGATGCGGCCCTGTATTCCCCATTGACTTGCTTCTTGCACGATAGCATCAAAATGGCAATCGCGAACACTTTCTGATTTTCGAGAAAAAAAGGGGAAGGGTTTAAACCACTATTCCGCCGACATTCTAGCCGCCATTGCTCCGCAGTACGTATAGTTACGACAAAGCCGATGAGTGCGTTGAATACAGCTCGTCCAACTCTATCTTCAGTATAAAGGACAACTCTCTATCCCCGCGCGTTTGGAAGGGAGGCAGGCAAAATTAAAAAAAATGGTCATTTTGACCTTCCAAAACAGACTTTTTTCTACACAAGGAGAACCAAGCGGCTCAGAGGCCCGCCCTTTTAACTGTAGCATCCCAGCATCTTCCCTAGTAATCACCGCAAAAATCCAGCAAATCCGTCGCACTTTTTTCTAGGCCCAATTTTTGGGTACCTAAAATTTTTGAGTCTCTAAATCCGGAAATAATGGCCGTACCGAGGAACGAGATGCGGCCCTGTATTCCCCATTGACTTGCTTCTTGCACGATAGCATCAAAATGGCAATCGCGAACACTTTCTGATTTTCGAGAAAAAAAGGGGAAGGGTTTAAACCACTATTCCGCCGACATTCTAGCCGCCATTGCTCCGCAGTACGTATAGTTACGACAAAGCCGATGAGTGCGTTGAATACAGCTCGTCCAACTCTATCCTCAGTATAAAGGACAACTCTCTATCCCCGCGCGTTTGGACGGGAGAGGCCGGCAAAATTTCAAAAAATGGTAATTTTGATCTTCCAAAACAGACTTTTTTCTACACAAGGAGAACCAAGCGGCTCAGAGGCCCGCCCTTTTAACTGTAGCATCCCAGCATCTTCCCTAGTAATCACCGCAAAAATCCAGCAAATCCGTCGCACTTTTTTCTAGGCCCAATTTTTTGGTACCTAAAATTTTTGAGTCTCTAAATCCGGAAATAATGGCCGTACCGAGGAACGGGATGCGGCCCTGTATTCCCCATTGACTTGCTTCTTACACGATAGCATCAAAATGGCAATCGCGAACACATTCTGATTTTCGAGAAAAAAAGGGGAAGGGTTTAAACCACTATTCCGCCGACATTCTAGCCGCCATTGCTCCGCAGTACGTATAGTTACGACAAAGCCGATGAGTGCGTTGAATACAGCTCGTCCAACTCTATCTTCAGTACAAAGCACAACTCTCTATCCCCGCGCGTTTGGAAGGGAGGCAGGCAAAATTTCAAAAAATGGTCATTTTGACCTTCCAAAACAGACTTTTTTCTACACAAGGAGAACCAAGCGGCTCAGAGGCCCGCCCTTTTAACTGTAGCATCCCAGCATCTTCCCTAGTAATCACCGCAAAAATCCAGCAAATCCGTCGCACTTTCTTCTAGGCCCAATTTTTGGGTACCTAAAATTTTTGAGTCTCTAAATCCGGAAATAATGGCCGTACCGAGGAACGGGATGCGGCCCTGTATTCCCCATTGACTTGCTTCTTACACGATAGCATCAAAATGGCAATCGCGAACACTTTATGATTTTCGAGAAAAAAAGGGGAAGGGTTTAAACCACTATTCCGCCGACATTCTAGAAGCCCTTGCTCCGCAGTACGTATAGTTACGACAAAGCCGATGGTGCGTTGAATACTGCTCGTCCAACTCTATCTTCAGTATAAAGGACAACTCTCTATTCCCGCGCGTTTGGACGGGAGAGGCCGGCAAATTTTAAAAAAATGGTAATTTTGACCTTCCAAAACAGACTTTCTTCTACACAAGGAGAACCATGCGGCTCAGAGGCCCGCCCTTTTAACTGTAGCATCCCAGCATCTTCCCTAGTAATCACCGCAAAAATCCAGCAAATCCGTCGCACTTTTTCCTAGGCCCAATTTTTGGGTACCTAAAATTTTTGAGTCTCTATATCCGGAAATAATGGCCGTACCGAGGAACGAGATGCGGCCCTGTATTCCCCATTGACTTGCTTCTTGCACGATAGCATCAAAATGGCAATCGCGAACACTTTCTGATTTTCGAGAAAAAAAGGGGAAGGGTTTAAACCACTATTCCGCCGACATTCTAGCCGCCATTGCTCCGCAGTACGTATAGTTACGACAAAGCCGATGAGTGCGTTGAATACAGCTCGTCCAACTCTATCTTCAATATAAAGGACAACTCTCTATCCCCGCGCGTTTGGACGGGAGAGGCCGGCAAAATTTCAAAAAATGGTAATTTTGACCTTCCAAAACAGACTTTTTTCTACACAAGGAGAACCAAGCGGCTCAGAGGCCCGCCCTTTTAACTGTAGCATCCCAGCATCTTCCCTAGTAATCACCGCAAAAATCCAGCAAATCCGTCGCACTTTCTTCTAGGCCCAATTTTTGGGTACCTAAAATTTTTGAGTCTCTAAATCCGGAAATAATGGCCGTACCGAGGAACGAGATGCGGCCCTATATTCCCCATTGACTTGCTTCTTGCACGATAGCATCAAAATGGCAATCGCGAACACTTTCTGATTTTCGAGAAAAAAAGGGGAAGGGTTTAAACCACTATTCCGCCGACATTCTAGCCGCCATTGCTCCGCAGTACGTATAGTTACGACAAAGCCGATGAGTGCGTTGAATACAGCTCGTCCAACTCTATCTTCAGTATAAAGGACAACTCTCTATCCCCGCGCGTTTGGACGGGAGAGGCAGGAAAATTTTCAAAAAATGGTCATTTTGACCTTCCAAAACAGACTTTTTTCTACACAAGGAGAACCAAGCGGCTCAGAGGCCCGCCCTTTTAACTGTAGCATCCCAGCATCTTCCCTAGTAATCACCGCAAAAATCCAGCAAATCCGTCGCACTTTCTTCTAGGCCCAATTTTTGGGTACCTAAAATTTTTGAGTCTCTAAATCCGGAAATAATGGCCGTACCGAGGAACGGGATGCGGCCCTGTATTCCCCATTGACTTGCTTCTTACACGATAGCATCAAAATGGCAATCGCGAACACTTTATGATTTTCGAGAAAAAAAGGGGAAGGGTTTAAACCACTATTCCGCCGACATTCTAGCCGCCATTGCTCCGCAGTACGTATAGTTACGACAAAGCCGATGAGTGCGTTGAATACAGCTCGTCCAACTCTATCTTCAGTACAAAGGACAACTCTCTATCCCCGCGCGTTTGGACGGGAGGCAGGCAAAATTTCAAAAAATGGTCATTTTGACCTTCCAAAACAGACTTTTTTCTACACAAGGAGAACCAAGCGGCTCAGAGGCCCGCCCTTTTAACTGTAGCATCCCAGCATCTTCCCTAGTAATCACCGCAAAAATCCAGCAAATCCGTCGTACTTTTTTCTAGGCCCTATTTTTGGGTACCTAAAATTTTTGAGTCTCTAAATCCGGAAATAATGGCCGTACCGAGGAACGGGATGCGGCCCTGTATTCCCCATTGACTTGCTTCTTGCACGATAGCATCAAAATGGCAATCGCGAACACTTTCTGATTTTCGAGAAAAAAAGGGGAAGGGTTTAAACCACTATTCCGCCGACATTCTAGCCGCCATTGCTCCGCAGTACGTATAGTTACGACAAAGCCGATGAGTGCGTTTAATACAGCTCGTCCAACTCTATCTTCAATATAAAGGACAACTCTCTATCCCCGCGCGTTTGGACGGGAGAGGCCGGCAAAAATTCAAAAAATGGTCATTATGACCTTCCAGAACATACTTTTTTCTACACAAGGAGAACCAAGCGTCTCAGAGGCCCGCCCTTTTAACTGTAGCATCCCAGCATCTTCCCTAGTAATCACCGCAAAAATCCAGCAAATCCGTCGCGCTTTTTTCTAGGCCCAATTCTTGGGTACCTAAAATTTTTGAGTCTCTAAATCCGGAAATAATGGCCGTACCGAGGAACGGGATGCGGCCCTGTATTCCCCATTGACTTGCTTCTTGCACGATAGCATCAAAATGGCAATCGCGAACACTTTCTGATTTTCGAGAAAAAAAGGGGAAGGGTTTAAACCACTATTCCGCCGACATTCTAGCCGCCATTGCTCCGCAGTACGTATAGTTACGACAAAGCCGATGAGTGCATTGAATACAGCTCGTCCAACTATATCTTCAGTATAAAGGACAACTCTCTATCCCCGCGCGTTTGGAAGGGAGGGGCAGGCAAAATTTAAAAAAATGGTCATTTTGACCTTCCAAAACAGACTTTTTTCTACACAAGGAGAACCAAGCGGCTCAGAGGCCCGCCCTTTTAACTGTAGCATCCCAGCATCTTCCCTAGTAATCACCGCAAAAATCCAGCAAATCCGTCGCACTTTTTTCTAGGCCCAATTTTTGGGTACCTAAAATTTTTGAGTCTCTAAATCCGGAAATAATGGCCGTACCGAGGAACGGGATGCGGCCCTGTATTCCCCATTGACTTGCTTCTTACACGATTTTTGGGTACCTTTTAACTGTAGCATCCCAGCATCTTCCCTAGTAATCACCGCAAAAATCCAGCAAATCCGTCGCACTTTTTTCTAGGCCCAATTTTTGGGTACCTAAAATTTTTGAGTCTCTAAATCCGGAAATAATGGCCGTACCGAGGAACGAGATGCGGCCCTGTATTCCCCATTGACTTGCTTCTTGCACGATAGCATCAAAATGGCAATCGCGAACACTTTCTGATTTTCGAGAAAAAAAAACCACTATTCCGCCGACATTCTAGCCGCCATTGCTCCGCAGTACGTATAGTTACGACAAAGCCGATGAGTGCGTTGAATACAGCTCGTCCAACTCTATCTTCAGTATAAAGGACAACTCTCTATCCCCGCGCGTTTGGACGGGAGAGGCCGGCAAAATTTCAAAAAATGGTAATTTTGATCTTCCAAAACAGACTTTTTTCTACACAAGGAGATCCAAGCGGCTCAGAGGCCCGCCCTTTTAACTGTAGCATCCCAGCATCTTCCCTAGTAATCACCGCAAAAACCAGCAAATCCGTCGCACTTTTTTCTAGGCCCAATTTTTTGGTACCTAAAATTTTTGAGTCTCTAAATCCGGAAATAATGGCCGTACCGAGGAACGGGATGCGGCCCTGTATTCCCCATTGACTTGCTTCTTACACGATAGCATCAAAATGGCAATCGCGAACACTTTCTGATTTTCGAGAAAAAAAGGGGAAGGGTTTAAACCACTATTCCGCCGACATTCTAGCCGCCATTGCTCCGCAGTACATATAGTTACGACAAAGCCGATGAGTGCGTTGAATACAGCTCGTCCAACTCTATCTTCAGTATAAAGGACAACTCTATATCCCTGCGCGTTTGGACGGGAGAGGCAGGAAAATTTTCAAAAAATGGTCATTTTGACATTCCAAAACAGACTTTTTTCTACACAAGGAGAACCAAGCGGCTCAGAGGCCCGCCCTTTTAACTGTAGCATACCAGCATCTTCCCTAGTAATCACCGCAAAAATCCAGCAAATCCGTCGCACTTTCTTCTAGGCCCAATTTTTGGGTACCTAAAATTTTTGAGTCTCTAAATCCGGAAATAATGGCCGTACCGAGGAACGGGATGCGGCCCTGTATTCCCCATTGACTTGCTTCTTACACGATAGCATCAAAATGGCAATCGCGAACACTTTATGATTTTCGAGAAAAAAAGGGGAAGGGTTTAAACCACTATTCCGCCGACATTCTAGCCGCCATTGCTCCGCAGTACGTATAGTTACGACAAAGCCGATGAGTGCGTTGAATACAGCTCGTCCAACTCTATCTTCAGTACAAAGGACAACTCTCTATCCCCGCGCGTTTGGAAGGGAGGCAGGCAAAATTTCAAAAAATGGTCATTTTGACCTTCCAAAACAGACTTTTTTCTACACAAGGAGAACCAAGCGGCTCAGAGGCCCGCCCTTTTAACTGTAGCATCCCAGCATCTTCCCTAGTAATCACCGCAAAAATCCAGCAAATCCGTCGCACTTTCTTCTAGGCCCAATTTTTGGGTACCTAAAATTTTTGAGTCTCTAAATCCGGAAATAATGGCCGTACCGAGGAACGGGATGCGGCCCTGTATTCCCCATTGACTTGCTTCTTACACGATAGCATCAAAATGGCAATCGCGAACACTTTATGATTTTCGAGAAAAAAAGGGGAAGGGTTTAAACCACTATTCCGCCGACATTCTAGAAGCCCTTGCTCCGCAGTACGTATAGTTACGACAAAGCCGATGAGTGCGTTGTATACTGCTCGTCCAACTCTATCTTCAGTATAAAGGACAACTCTCTATTCCCGCGCGTTTGGACGGGAGAGGCCGGCAAAATTTCAAAAAATGGTAATTTTGACCTTCCGAAACAGACTTTTTTCTACACAAGGAGAACCAAGCGGCTCAGAGGCCCGCCCTTTTAACTGTAGCATCCCAGCATCTTCCCTAGTAATCACCGCAAAAATCCAGCAAATCCGTCGCACTTTTTTCTAGGCCCAATTCTTGGGTACCTAAAATTTTTGAGTCTCTAAATCCGGAAATAATGGCCGTACCGAGGAACGAGATGCGGCCCTGTATTCCCCATTGACTTGCTTCTTGCACGATAGCATCAAAATGGCAATCGCGAACACTTTCTGATTTTCGAGAAAAAAAGGGGAAGGGTTTAAACCACTATTCCGCCGACATTCTAGCCGCCATTGCTCCGCAGTACGTATAGTTACGACAAAGCCGATGAGTGCGTTGAATACAGCTCGTCCAACTCTATCTTCAGTATAAAGGACAACTCTCTATCCCCGCGCGTTTGGAAGGGAGGCAGGCAAAATTAAAAAAAATGGTCATTTTGACCTTCCAAAACAGACTTTTTTCTACACAAGGAGAACCAAGCGGCTCAGAGGCCCGCCCTTTTAACTGTAGCATCCCAGCATCTTCCCTAGTAATCACCGCAAAAATCCAGCAAATCCGTCGCACTTTTTTCTAGGCCCAATTTTTGGGTACCTAAAATTTTTGAGTCTCTAAATCCGGAAATAATGGCCGTACCGAGGAACGAGATGCGGCCCTGTATTCCCCATTGACTTGCTTCTTGCACGATAGCATCAAAATGGCAATCGCGAACACTTTCTGATTTTCGAGAAAAAAAGGGGAAGGGTTTAAACCACTATTCCGCCGACATTCTAGCCGCCATTGCTCCGCAGTACGTATAGTTACGACAAAGCCGATGAGTGCGTTGAATACAGCTCGTCCAACTCTATCCTCAGTATAAAGGACAACTCTCTATCCCCGCGCGTTTGGACGGGAGAGGCCGGCAAAATTTCAAAAAATGGTAATTTTGATCTTCCAAAACAGACTTTTTTCTACACAAGGAGAACCAAGCGGCTCAGAGGCCCGCCCTTTTAACTGTAGCATCCCAGCATCTTCCCTAGTAATCACCGCAAAAATCCAGCAAATCCGTCGCACTTTTTTCTAGGCCCAATTTTTTGGTACCTAAAATTTTTGAGTCTCTAAATCCGGAAATAATGGCCGTACCGAGGAACGGGATGCGGCCCTGTATTCCCCATTGACTTGCTTCTTACACGATAGCATCAAAATGGCAATCGCGAACACTTTCTGATTTTCGAGAAAAAAAGGGGAAGGGTTTAAACCACTATTCCGCCGACATTCTAGCCGCCATTGCTCCGCAGTACGTATAGTTACGACAAAGCCGATGAGTGCGTTGAATACAGCTCGTCCAACTCTATCTTCAGTACAAAGCACAACTCTCTATCCCCGCGCGTTTGGAAGGGAGGCAGGCAAAATTTCAAAAAATGGTCATTTTGACCTTCCAAAACAGACTTTTTTCTACACAAGGAGAACCAAGCGGCTCAGGGGCCGCCCTTTTAACTGTAGCATCCCAGCATCTTCCCTAGTAATCACCGCAAAAATCCAGCAAATCCGTCGCACTTTCTTCTAGGCCCAATTTTTGGGTACCTAAACTTTTTGAGTCTCTAAATCCGGAAATAATGGCCCTACCGAGGAACGGGATGCGGCCCTGTATTCCTCATTGACTTGCTTCTTACACGATAGCATCAAAATGGCAATCGCGAACACTTTCTGATTTTCGAGAAAAAAAGGGGAAGGGTTTAAACCACTATTCCGCCGACATTCTAGCCGCCATTGCTCCGCAGTACGTATAGTTACGACAAAGCCGATGAGTGCGTTGAATACAGCTCGTCCAACTCTATCTTCAGTATAAAGGACAACTCTCTATCCCCGCGCGTTTGGACGGGAGAGGCAGGAAAATTTTCAAAAAATGGTCATTTTGACCTTCCAAAACAGACTTTTTTCTACACAAGGAGAACCAAGCGGCTCAGAGGCCCGCCCTTTTAACTGTAGCATCCCAGCATCTTCCCTAGTAATCACCGCAAAAATCCAGCAAATCCGTCGCACTTTCTTCTAGGCCCAATTTTTGGGTACCTAAAATTTTTGAGTCTCTAAATCCGGAAATAATGGCCGTACCGAGGAACGGGATGCGGTCCTGTATTCCCCATTGACTTGCTTCTTACACGATAGCATCAAAATGGCAATCGCGAACACTTTATGATTTTCGAGAAAAAAAGGGGAAGGGTTTAAACCACTATTCCGCCGACATTCTAGCCGCCATTGCTCCGCAGTACGTATAGTTACGACAAAGCCGATGAGTGCGTTGAATACAGCTCGTCCAACTCTATCTTCAGTACAAAGGACAACTCTCTATCCCCGCGCGTTTGGACGGGAGGCAGGCAAAATTTCAAAAAATGGTCATTTTGACCTTCCAAAACAGACTTTTTTTCTACACAAGGAGAACCAAGCGGCTCAGAGGCCCGCCCTTTTAACTGTAGCATCCCAGCATCTTCCCTAGTAATCAGCGCAAAAATCCAGCAAATCCGTCGTACTTTTTTCTAGGCCCTATTTTTGGGTACCTAAAATTTTTGAGTCTCTAAATCCGGAAATAATGGCCGTACCGAGGAACGGGATGCGGCCCTGTATTCCCCATTGACTTGCTTCTTGCACGATAGCATCAAAATGGCAATCGCGAACACTTTCTGATTTTCGAGAAAAAAAGGGGAAGGGTTTAAACCACTATTCCGCCGACATTCTAGCCGCCATTGCTCCGCAGTACGTATAGTTACGACAAAGCCGATGAGTGCGTTTAATACAGCTCGTCCAACTCTATCTTCAATATAAAGGACAACTCTCTATCCCCGCGCGTTTGGACGGGAGAGGCCGGCAAAAATTCAAAAAATGGTCATTATGACCTTCCAGAACATACTTTTTTCTACACAAGGAGAACCAAGCGTCTCAGAGGCCCGCCCTTTTAACTGTAGCATCCCAGCATCTTCCCTAGTAATCACCGCAAAAATCCAGCAAATCCGTCGCGCTTTTTTCTAGGCCCAATTCTTGGGTACCTAAAATTTTTGAGTCTCTAAATCCGGAAATAATGGCCGTACCGAGGAACGGGATGCGGCCCTGTATTCCCCATTGACTTGCTTCTTGCACGATAGCATCAAAATGGCAATCGCGAACACTTTCTGATTTTCGAGAAAAAAAGGGGAAGGGTTTAAACCACTATTCCGCCGACATTCTAGCCGCCATTGCTCCGCAGTACGTATAGTTACGACAAAGCCGATGAGTGCATTGAATACAGCTCGTCCAACTCTATCTTCAGTATAAAGGACAACTCTCTATCCCCGCGCGTTTGGAAGGGAGGGGCAGGCAAAATTTAAAAAAATGGTCATTTTGACCTTCCAAAACAGACTTTTTTCTACACAAGGAGAACCAAGCGGCTCAGAGGCCCGCCCTTTTAACTGTAGCATCCCAGCATCTTCCCTAGTAATCACCGCAAAAATCCAGCAAATCCGTCGCACTTTTTTCTAGGCCCAATTTTTGGGTACCTAAAATTTTTGAGTCTCTAAATCCGGAAATAATGGCCGTACCGAGGAACGGGATGCGGCCCTGTATTCCCCATTGACTTGCTTCTTACACGATTTTTGGGTACCTTTTAACTGTAGCATCCCAGCATCTTCCCTAGTAATCACCGCAAAAATCCAGCAAATCCGTCGCACTTTTTTCTAGGCCCAATTTTTGGGTACCTAAAATTTTTGAGTCTCTAAATCCGGAAATAATGGCCGTACCGAGGAACGAGATGCGGCCCTGTATTCCCCATTGACTTGCTTCTTGCACGATAGCATCAAAATGGCAATCGCGAACACTTTCTGATTTTGGAGAAAAAAAAACCACTATTCCGCCGACATTCTAGCCGCCATTGCTCCGCAGTACGTATAGTTACGACAAAGCCGATGAGTGCGTTGAATACAGCTCGTCCAACTCTATCTTCAGTATAAAGGACAACTCTCTATCCCCGCGCGTTTGGACGGGAGAGGCCGGCAAAATTTCAAAAAATGGTAATTTTGATCTTCCAAAACAGACTTTTTTCTACACAAGGAGATCCAAGCGGCTCAGAGGCCCGCCCTTTTAACTGTAGCATCCCAGCATCTTCCCTAGTAATCACCGCAAAAACCAGCAAATCCGTCGCACTTTTTTCTAGGCCCAATTTTTTGGTACCTAAAATTTTTGAGTCTCTAAATCCGGAAATAATGGCCGTACCGAGGAACGGGATGCGGCCCTGTATTCCCCATTGACTTGCTTCTTACACGATAGCATCAAAATGGCAATCGCGAACACTTTCTGATTTTCGAGAAAAAAAGGGGAAGGGTTTAAACCACTATTCCGCCGACATTCTAGCCGCCATTGCTCCGCAGTACATATAGTTACGACAAAGCCGATGAGTGCGTTGAATACAGCTCGTCCAACTCTATCTTCAGTATAAAGGACAACTCTATATCCCTGCGCGTTTGGACGGGAGAGGCAGGAAAATTTTCAAAAAATGGTCATTTTGACATTCCAAAACAGACTTTTTTCTACACAAGGAGAACCAAGCGGCTCAGAGGCCCGCCCTTTTAACTGTAGCATACCAGCATCTTCCCTAGTAATCACCGCAAAAATCCAGCAAATCCGTCGCACTTTCTTCTAGGCCCAATTTTTGGGTACCTAAAATTTTTGAGTCTCTAAATCCGGAAATAATGGCCGTACCGAGGAACGGGATGCGGCCCTGTATTCCCCATTGACTTGCTTCTTACACGATAGCATCAAAATGGCAATCGCGAACACTTTATGATTTTCGAGAAAAAAAGGGGAAGGGTTTAAACCACTATTCCGCCGACATTCTAGCCGCCATTGCTCCGCAGTACGTATAGTTACGACAAAGCCGATGAGTGCGTTGAATACAGCTCGTCCAACTCTATCTTCAGTACAAAGGACAACTCTCTATCCCCGCGCGTTTGGAAGGGAGGCAGGCAAAATTTCAAAAAATGGTCATTTTGACCTTCCAAAACAGACTTTTTTCTACACAAGGAGAACCAAGCGGCTCAGAGGCCCGCCCTTTTAACTGTAGCATCCCAGCATCTTCCCTAGTAATCACCGCAAAAATCCAGCAAATCCGTCGCACTTTCTTCTAGGCCCAATTTTTGGGTACCTAAAATTTTTGAGTCTCTAAATCCGGAAATAATGGCCGTACCGAGGAACGGGATGCGGCCCTGTATTCCCCATTGACTTGCTTCTTACACGATAGCATCAAAATGGCAATCGCGAACACTTTATGATTTTCGAGAAAAAAAGGGGAAGGGTTTAAACCACTATTCCGCCGACATTCTAGAAGCCCTTGCTCCGCAGTACGTATAGTTACGACAAAGCCGATGAGTGCGTTGAATACTGCTCGTCCAACTCTATCTTCAGTATAAAGGACAACTCTCTATTCCCGCGCGTTTGGACGGGAGAGGCCGGCAAAATTTCAAAAAATGGTAATTTTGACCTTCCGAAACAGACTTTTTTCTACACAAGGAGAACCAAGCGGCTCAGAGGCCCGCCCTTTTAACTGTAGCATCCCAGCATCTTCCCTAGTAATCACCGCAAAAATCCAGCAAATCCGTCGCACTTTTTTCTAGGCCCAATTCTTGGGTACCTAAAATTTTTGAGTCTCTAAATCCGGAAATAATGGCCGTACCGAGGAACGAGATGCGGCCCTGTATTCCCCATTGACTTGCTTCTTGCACGATAGCATCAAAATGGCAATCGCGAACACTTTCTGATTTTCGAGAAAAAAAGGGGAAGGGTTTAAACCACTATTCCGCCGACATTCTAGCCGCCATTGCTCCGCAGTACGTATAGTTACGACAAAGCCGATGAGTGCGTTGAATACAGCTCGTCCAACTCTATCTTCAGTATAAAGGACAACTCTCTATCCCCGCGCGTTTGGAAGGGAGGCAGGCAAAATTAAAAAAAATGGTCATTTTGACCTTCCAAAACAGACTTTTTTCTACACAAGGAGAACCAAGCGGCTCAGAGGCCCGCCCTTTTAACTGTAGCATCCCAGCATCTTCCCTAGTAATCACCGCAAAAATCCAGCAAATCCGTCGCACTTTTTTCTAGGCCCAATTTTTGGGTACCTAAAATTTTTGAGTCTCTAAATCCGGAAATAATGGCCGTACCGAGGAACGAGATGCGGCCCTGTATTCCCCATTGACTTGCTTCTTGCACGATAGCATCAAAATGGCAATCGCGAACACTTTCTGATTTTCGAGAAAAAAAGGGGAAGGGTTTAAACCACTATTCCGCCGACATTCTAGCCGCCATTGCTCCGCAGTACGTATAGTTACGACAAAGCCGATGAGTGCGTTGAATACAGCTCGTCCAACTCTATCCTCAGTATAAAGGACAACTCTCTATCCCCGCGCGTTTGGACGGGAGAGGCCGGCAAAATTTCAAAAAATGGTAATTTTGATCTTCCAAAACAGACTTTTTTCTACACAAGGAGAACCAAGCGGCTCAGAGGCCCGCCCTTTTAACTGTAGCATCCCAGCATCTTCCCTAGTAATCACCGCAAAAATCCAGCAAATCCGTCGCACTTTTTTCTAGGCCCAATTTTTTGGTACCTAAAATTTTTGAGTCTCTAAATCCGGAAATAATGGCCGTACCGAGGAACGGGATGCGGCCCTGTATTCCCCATTGACTTGCTTCTTACACGATAGCATCAAAATGGCAATCGCGAACACTTTCTGATTTTCGAGAAAAAAAGGGGAAGGGTTTAAACCACTATTCCGCCGACATTCTAGCCGCCATTGCTCCGCAGTACGTATAGTTACGACAAAGCCGATGAGTGCGTTGAATACAGCTCGTCCAACTCTATCTTCAGTACAAAGCACAACTCTCTATCCCCGCGCGTTTGGAAGGGAGGCAGGCAAAATTTCAAAAAATGGTCATTTTGACCTTCCAAAACAGACTTTTTTCTACACAAGGAGAACCAAGCGGCTCAGGGGCCGCCCTTTTAACTGTAGCATCCCAGCATCTTCCCTAGTAATCACCGCAAAAATCCAGCAAATCCGTCGCACTTTCTTCTAGGCCCAATTTTTGGGTACCTAAACTTTTTGAGTCTCTAAATCCGGAAATAATGGCCCTACCGAGGAACGGGATGCGGCCCTGTATTCCTCATTGACTTGCTTCTTACACGATAGCATCAAAATGGCAATCGCGAACACTTTATGATTTTCGAGAAAAAAAGGGGAAGGGTTTAAACCACTATTCCGCCGACATTCTAGCCGCCATTGCTCCGCAGTACGTATAGTTACGACAAAGCCGATGAGTGCGTTGAATACAGCTCGTCCAACTCTATTTTCAGTACAAAGGACAACTCTCTATCCCCGCGCGTTTGGACGGGAGGCAGGCAAAATTACAAAAAATGGTCATTTTGACCTTCCAAAACAGACTTTTTTCTACACAAGGAGAACCAAGCGGCTCAGAGGCCCGCCCTTTTAACTGTAGCATCCCAGCATCTTCCCTAGTAATCACCGCAAAAATCCAGCAAATCCGTCGCACTTTTTTCTAGGCCCAATTTTTGGGTACCTAAAATTTTTGAGTCTCTAAATCCGGAAATAATGGCCGTACCGAGGAACGGGATGCGGCCCTGTATTCCCCATTGACTTGCTTCTTACACGATAGCATCAAAATGGCAATCGCGAACACTTTCTGATTTTCGAGAAACAAAGGGGAACCACTATTCCGCCGACATTCTAGCCGCCATTGCTCCGCAGTACGTATAGTTACGACAAAGCCGATGAGTGCGTTTAATACAGCTCGTCCAACTCTATCTTCAATATAAAGGACAACTCTCTATCGCCGCGCGTTTGGACGGGAGAGGCCGGCAAAAATTAAAAAAATGGTCATTTTGACCTTCCAAAACAGACTTTTTTCTACACAAGGAGAACCAAACAGCTCAGAGGCCCGCCCTTTTAACTGTAGCATCCCAGCATCTTCCCTAGTAATCACCGCAAAAATCCAGCAAATCCGTCGCACTTTTTTCTAGGCCCAATTTTTGGGTACCTAAAATTTTTGAGTCTCTAAATCCGGAAATAATGGCCGTACCGAGGAACGAGATGCGGCCCTGTATTCCCCATTGACTTGCTTCTTGCACGATAGCATCAAAATGGCAATCGCGAACACTTTCTGATTTTCGAGAAAAAAAGGGGAAGGGTTTAAACCACTATTCCGCCGACATTCTAGCCGCCATTGCTCCGCAGTACGTATAGTTACGACAAAGCCGATGAGTGCGTTGAATACAGCTCGTCCAACTCTATCTTCAGTATAAAGGACAACTCTCTATCCCCGCGCGTTTGGACGGGAGAGGCAGGAAAATTTTCAAAAAATGGTCATTTTGACCTTCCAAAACAGACTTTTTTCTACACAAGGAGAACCAAGCGGCTCAGAGGCCCGCCCTTTTAACTGTAGCATCCCAGCATCTTCCCTAGTAATCACCGCAAAAATCCAGCAAATCCGTCGCACTTTCTTCTAGGCCCAATTTTTGGGTACCTAAAATTTTTGAGTCTCTAAATCCGGAAATAATGGCCGTACCGAGGAACGGGATGCGGCCCTGTATTCCCCATTGACTTGCTTCTTACACGATAGCATCAAAATGGCAATCGCGAACATTTTATGATTTTCGAGAAAAAAAGGGGAAGGGTTTAAACCACTATTCCGCCGACATTCTAGCCGCCATTGCTCCGCAGTACGTATAGTTACGACAAAGCCGATGAGTGCGTTGAATACAGCTCGTCCAACTCTATCTTCAGTACAAAGGACAACTCTCTATCCCCGCGCGTTTGGACGGGAGGCAGGCAAAATTTCAAAAAATGGTCATTTTGACCTTCCAAAACAGACTTTTTTCTACACAAGGAGAACCAAGCGGCTCAGAGGCCCGCCCTTTTAACTGTAGCATCCCAGCATCTTCCCTAGTAATCACCGCAAAAATCCAGCAAATCCGTCGTACTTTTTTCTAGGCCCTATTTTTGGGTACCTAAAATTTTTGAGTCTCTAAATCCGGAAATAATGGCCGTACCGAGGAACGGGATGCGGCCCTGTATTCCCCATTGACTTGCTTCTTGCACGATAGCATCAAAATGGCAATCGCGAACACTTTCTGATTTTCGAGAAAAAAAGGGGAAGGGTTTAAACCACTATTCCGCCGACATTCTAGCCGCCATTGCTCCGCAGTACGTATAGTTACGACAAAGCCGATGAGTGCGTTTAATACAGCTCGTCCAACTCTATCTTCAATATAAAGGACAACTCTCTATCCCCGCGCGTTTGGACGGGAGAGGCCGGCAAAAATTCAAAAAATGGTCATTTTGACCTTCCAGAACATACTTTTTTCTACACAAGGAGAACCAAGCGTCTCAGAGGCCCGCCCTTTTAACTGTAGCATCCCAGCATCTTCCCTAGTAATCACCGCAAAAATCCAGCAAATCCGTCGCGCTTTTTTCTAGGCCCAATTCTTGGGTACCTAAAATTTTTGAGTCTCTAAATCCGGAAATAATGGCCGTACCGAGGAACGAGATGCGGCCCTGTATTCCCCATTGACTTGCTTCTTGCACGATAGCATCAAAATGGCAATCGCGAACACTTTCTGATTTTCGAGAAAAAAAGGGGAAGGGTTTAAACCACTATTCCGCCGACATTCTAGAAGCCCTTGCTCCGCAGTACGTATAGTTACGACAAAGCCGATGAGTGCGTTGAATACTGCTCGTCCAACTCTATCTTCAGTATAAAGGACAACTCTCTATTCCCGCGCGTTTGGATGGGAGAGGCCGGCAAAATTTCAAAAAATGGTAATTTTGACCTTCCAAAACAGACTTTTTTCTACACAAGGAGAACCAAGCGGCTCAGAGGCCCGCCCTTTTAACTGTAGCATCCCAGCATCTTCCCTAGTAATCACCGCAAAAATCCAGCAAATCCGTCGCACTTTTTTCTAGGCCCAATTCTTGGGTACCTAAAATTTTTGAGTCTCTAAATCCGGAAATAATGGCCGTACCGAGGAACGGGATGCGGCCCTGTATTCCCCATTGACTTGCTTCTTGCACGATAGCATCAAAATGGCAATCGCGAACACTTTCTGATTTTCGAGAAAAAAAGGGGAAGGGTTTAAACCACTATTCCGCCGACATTCTAGCCGCCATTGCTCCGCAGTACGTATAGTTACGACAAAGCCGATGAGTGCATTGAATACAGCTCGTCCAACTCTATCTTCAGTATAAAGGGACAACTCTCTATCCCCGCGCGTTTGGAAGGGAGGGGCAGGCAAAATTTAAAAAAATGGTCATTTTGACCTTCCAAAACAGACTTTTTTCTACACAAGGAGAACCAAGCGGCTCAGAGGCCCGCCCTTTTAACTGTAGCATCCCAGCATCTTCCCTAGTAATCACCGCAAAAATCCAGCAAATCCGTCGCACTTTTTTCTAGGCCCAATTTTTGGGTACCTAAAATTTTTGAGTCTCTAAATCCGGAAATAATGGCCGTACCGAGGAACGGGATGCGGCCCTGTATTCCCCATTGACTTGCTTCTTACACGATTTTTGGGTACCTTTTAACTGTAGCATCCCAGCATCTTCCCTAGCAATCACCGCAAAAATCCAGCAAATCCGTCGCACTTTTTTCTAGGCCCAATTTTTGGGTACCTAAAATTTTTGAGTCTCTAAATCCGGAAATAATGGCCGTACCGAGGAACGAGATGCGGCCCTGTATTCCCCATTGACTTGCTTCTTGCACGATAGCATCAAAATGGCAATCGCGAACACTTTCTGATTTTCGAGAAAAAAAAACCACTATTCCGCCACATTCTAGCCGCCATTGCTCCGCAGTACGTATAGTTACGACAAAGCCGATGAGTGCGTTGAATACAGCTCGTCCAACTCTATCTTCAGTATAAAGGACAACTCTCTATCCCCGCGCGTTTGGACGGGAGAGGCCGGCAAAATTTCAAAAAATGGTAATTTTGATCTTCCAAAACAGACTTTTTTCTACACAAGGAGAACCAAGCGGCTCAGAGGCCCGCCCTTTTAACTGTAGCATCCCAGCATCTTCCCTAGTAATCACCGCAAAAATCCAGCAAATCCGTCGCACTTTTTTCTAGGCCCAATTTTTTGGTACCTAAAATTTTTGAGTCTCTAAATCCGGAAATAATGGCCGTACCGAGGAACGGGATGCGGCCCTGTATTCCCCATTGACTTGCTTCTTACACGATAGCATCAAAATGGCAATCGCGAACACTTTCTGATTTTCGAGAAAAAAAGGGGAAGGGTTTAAACCACTATTCCGCCGACATTCTAGCCGCCATTGCTCCGCAGTACATATAGTTACGACAAAGCCGATGAGTGCGTTGAATACAGCTCGTCCAACTCTATCTTCAGTATAAAGGACAACTCTATATCCCTGCGCGTTTGGACGGGAGAGGCAGGAAAATTTTCAAAAAATGGTCATTTTGACATTCCAAAACAGACTTTTTTCTACACAAGGAGAACCAAGCGGCTCAGAGGCCCGCCCTTTTAACTGTAGCATCCCAGCATCTTCCCTAGTAATCACCGCAAAAATCCAGCAAATCCGTCGCACTTTCTTCTAGGCCCAATTTTTGGGTACCTAAAATTTTTGAGTCTCTAAATCCGGAAATAATGGCCGTACCGAGGAACGGGATGCGGCCCTGTATTCCCCATTGACTTGCTTCTTACACGATAGCATCAAAATGGCAATCGCGAACACTTTATGATTTTCGAGAAAAAAAGGGGAAGGGTTTAAACCACTATTCCGCCGACATTCTAGCCGCCATTGCTCCGCAGTACGTATAGTTACGACAAAGCCGATGAGTGCGTTGAATACAGCTCGTCCAACTCTATCTTCAGTACAAAGGACAACTCTCTATCCCCGCGCGTTTGGAAGGGAGGCAGGCAAAATTTCAAAAAATGGTCATTTTGACCTTCCAAAACAGACTTTTTTCTACACAAGGAGAACCAAGCGGCTCAGAGGCCCGCCCTTTTAACTGTAGCATCCCAGCATCTTCCCTAGTAATCACCGCAAAAATCCAGCAAATCCGTCGCACTTTCTTCTAGGCCCAATTTTTGGGTACCTAAAATTTTTGAGTCTCTAAATCCGGAAATAATGGCCGTACCGAGGAACGGGATGCGGCCCTGTATTCCCCATTGACTTGCTTCTTACACGATAGCATCAAAATGGCAATCGCGAACACTTTATGATTTTCGAGAAAAAAAGGGGAAGGGTTTAAACCACTATTCCGCCGACATTCTAGAAGCCCTTGCTCCGCAGTACGTATAGTTACGACAAAGCCGATGAGTGCGTTGAATACTGCTCGTCCAACTCTATCTTCAGTATAAAGGACAACTCTCTATTCCCGCGCGTTTGGACGGGAGAGGCCGGCAAAATTTCAAAAAATGGTAATTTTGACCTTCCGAAACAGACTTTTTTCTACACAAGGAGAACCAAGCGGCTCAGAGGCCCGCCCTTTTAACTGTAGCATCCCAGCATCTTCCCTAGTAATCACCGCAAAAATCCAGCAAATCCGTCGCACTTTTTTCTAGGCCCAATTCTTGGGTACCTAAAATTTTTGAGTCTCTAAATCCGGAAATAATGGCCGTACCGAGGAACGAGATGCGGCCCTGTATTCCCCATTGACTTGCTTCTTGCACGATAGCATCAAAATGGCAATCGCGAACACTTTCTGATTTTCGAGAAAAAAAGGGGAAGGGTTTAAACCACTATTCCGCCGACATTCTAGCCGCCATTGCTCCGCAGTACGTATAGTTACGACAAAGCCGATGAGTGCGTTGAATACAGCTCGTCCAACTCTATCTTCAGTATAAAGGACAACTCTCTATCCCCGCGCGTTTGGAAGGGAGGCAGGCAAAATTTAAAAAAATGGTCATTTTGACCTTCCAAAACAGACTTTTTTCTACACAAGGAGAACCAAGCGGCTCAGAGGCCCGCCCTTTTAACTGTAGCATCCCAGCATCTTCCCTAGTAATCACCGCAAAAATCCAGCAAATCCGTCGCACTTTTTTCTAGGCCCAATTTTTGGGTACCTAAAATTTTTGAGTCTCTAAATCCGGAAATAATGGCCGTACCGAGGAACGAGATGCGGCCCTGTATTCCCCATTGACTTGCTTCTTGCACGATAGCATCAAAATGGCAATCGCGAACACTTTCTGATTTTCGAGAAAAAAAGGGGAAGGGTTTAAACCACTATTCCGCCGACATTCTAGCCGCCATTGCTCCGCAGTACGTATAGTTACGACAAAGCCGATGAGTGCGTTGAATACAGCTCGTCCAACTCTATCTTCAGTATAAAGGACAACTCTCTATCCCCGCGCGTTTGGAAGGGAGGGGCAGGCAAAATTTAAAAAAATGGTCATTTTGACCTTCCAAAACAGACTTTTTTCTACACAAGGAGAACCAAGCGGCTCAGAGGCCCGCCCTTTTAACTGTAGCATCCCAGCATCTTCCCTAGTAATCACCGCAAAAATCCAGCAAATCCGTCGCACTTTTTTCTAGGCCCAATTTTTGGGTACCTAAAATTTTTGAGTCTCTAAATCCGGAAATAATGGCCGTACCGAGGAACGGGATGCGGCCCTGTATTCCCCATTGACTTGCTTCTTACACGATTTTTGGGTACCTTTTAACTGTAGCATCCCAGCATCTTCCCTAGCAATCACCGCAAAAATCCAGCAAATCCGTCGCACTTTTTTCTAGGCCCAATTTTTGGGTACCTAAAATTTTTGAGTCTCTAAATCCGGAAATAATGGCCGTACCGAGGAACGAGATGCGGCCCTGTATTCCCCATTGACTTGCTTCTTGCACGATAGCATCAAAATGGCAATCGCGAACACTTTCTGATTTTCGAGAAAAAAAAACCACTATTCCGCCGACATTCTAGCCGCCATTGCTCCGCAGTACGTATAGTTACGACAAAGCCGATGAGTGCGTTGAATACAGCTCGTCCAACTCTATCTTCAGTATAAAGGACAACTCTCTATCCCCGCGCGTTTGGACGGGAGAGGCCGGCAAAATTTCAAAAAATGGTAATTTTGATCTTCCAAAACAGACTTTTTTCTACACAAGGAGAACCAAGCGGCTCAGAGGCCCGCCCTTTTAACTGTAGCATCCCAGCATCTTCCCTAGTAATCACCGCAAAAATCCAGCAAATCCGTCGCACTTTTTTCTAGGCCCAATTTTTTGGTACCTAAAATTTTTGAGTCTCTAAATCCGGAAATAATGGCCGTACCGAGGAACGGGATGCGGCCCTGTATTCCCCATTGACTTGCTTCTTACACGATAGCATCAAAATGGCAATCGCGAACACTTTCTGATTTTCGAGAAAAAAAGGGGAAGGGTTTAAACCACTATTCCGCCGACATTCTAGCCGCCATTGCTCCGCAGTACATATAGTTACGACAAAGCCGATGAGTGCGTTGAATACAGCTCGTCCAACTCTATCTTCAGTATAAAGGACAACTCTATATCCCTGCGCGTTTGGACGGGAGAGGCAGGAAAATTTTCAAAAAATGGTCATTTTGACATTCCAAAACAGACTTTTTTCTACACAAGGAGAACCAAGCGGCTCAGAGGCCCGCCCTTTTAACTGTAGCATCCCAGCATCTTCCCTAGTAATCACCGCAAAAATCCAGCAAATCCGTCGCACTTTCTTCTAGGCCCAATTTTTGGGTACCTAAAATTTTTGAGTCTCTAAATCCGGAAATAATGGCCGTACCGAGGAACGGGATGCGGCCCTGTATTCCCCATTGACTTGCTTCTTACACGATAGCATCAAAATGGCAATCGCGAACACTTTATGATTTTCGAGAAAAAAAGGGGAAGGGTTTAAACCACTATTCCGCCGACATTCTAGCCGCCATTGCTCCGCAGTACGTATAGTTACGACAAAGCCGATGAGTGCGTTGAATACAGCTCGTCCAACTCTATCTTCAGTACAAAGGACAACTCTCTATCCCCGCGCGTTTGGAAGGGAGGCAGGCAAAATTTCAAAAAATGGTCATTTTGACCTTCCAAAACAGACTTTTTTCTACACAAGGAGAACCAAGCGGCTCAGAGGCCCGCCCTTTTAACTGTAGCATCCCAGCATCTTCCCTAGTAATCACCGCAAAAATCCAGCAAATCCGTCGCACTTTCTTCTAGGCCCAATTTTTGGGTACCTAAAATTTTTGAGTCTCTAAATCCGGAAATAATGGCCGTACCGAGGAACGGGATGCGGCCCTGTATTCCCCATTGACTTGCTTCTTACACGATAGCATCAAAATGGCAATCGCGAACACTTTATGATTTTCGAGAAAAAAAGGGGAAGGGTTTAAACCACTATTCCGCCGACATTCTAGAAGCCCTTGCTCCGCAGTACGTATAGTTACGACAAAGCCGATGAGTGCGTTGAATACTGCTCGTCCAACTCTATCTTCAGTATAAAGGACAACTCTCTATTCCCGCGCGTTTGGACGGGAGAGGCCGGCAAAATTTCAAAAAATGGTAATTTTGACCTTCCGAAACAGACTTTTTTCTACACAAGGAGAACCAAGCGGCTCAGAGGCCCGCCCTTTTAACTGTAGCATCCCAGCATCTTCCCTAGTAATCACCGCAAAAATCCAGCAAATCCGTCGCACTTTTTTCTAGGCCCAATTCTTGGGTACCTAAAATTTTTGAGTCTCTAAATCCGGAAATAATGGCCGTACCGAGGAACGAGATGCGGCCCTGTATTCCCCATTGACTTGCTTCTTGCACGATAGCATCAAAATGGCAATCGCGAACACTTTCTGATTTTCGAGAAAAAAAGGGGAAGGGTTTAAACCACTATTCCGCCGACATTCTAGCCGCCATTGCTCCGCAGTACGTATAGTTACGACAAAGCCGATGAGTGCGTTGAATACAGCTCGTCCAACTCTATCTTCAGTATAAAGGACAACTCTCTATCCCCGCGCGTTTGGAAGGGAGGCAGGCAAAATTTAAAAAAATGGTCATTTTGACCTTCCAAAACAGACTTTTTTCTACACAAGGAGAACCAAGCGGCTCAGAGGCCCGCCCTTTTAACTGTAGCATCCCAGCATCTTCCCTAGTAATCACCGCAAAAATCCAGCAAATCCGTCGCACTTTTTTCTAGGCCCAATTTTTGGGTACCTAAAATTTTTGAGTCTCTAAATCCGGAAATAATGGCCGTACCGAGGAACGAGATGCGGCCCTGTATTCCCCATTGACTTGCTTCTTGCACGATAGCATCAAAATGGCAATCGCGAACACTTTCTGATTTTCGAGAAAAAAAGGGGAAGGGTTTAAACCACTATTCCGCCGACATTCTAGCCGCCATTGCTCCGCAGTACGTATAGTTACGACAAAGCCGATGAGTGCGTTGAATACAGCTCGTCCAACTCTATCCTCAGTATAAAGGACAACTCTCTATCCCCGAGCGTTTGGACGGGAGAGGCCGGCAAAATTTCAAAAAATGGTAATTTTGATCTTCCAAAACAGACTTTTTTCTACACAAGGAGAACCAAGCGGCTCAGAGGCCCGCCCTTTTAACTGTAGCATCCCAGCATCTTCCCTAGTAATCACCGCAAAAATCCAGCAAATCCGTCGCACTTTTTTCTAGGCCCAATTTGTTGGTACCTAAAATTTTTGAGTCTCTAAATCCGGAAATAATGGCCGTACCGAGGAACGGGATGCGGCCCTGTATTCCCCATTGACTTGCTTCTTACACGATAGCATCAAAATGGCAATCGCGAACACTTTCTGATTTTCGAGAAAAAAAGGGGAAGGGTTTAAACCACTATTCCGCCGACATTCTAGCCGCCATTGCTCCGCAGTACGTATAGTTACGACAAAGCCGATGAGTGCGTTGAATACAGCTCGTCCAACTCTATCTTCAGTACAAAGCACAACTCTCTATCCCCGCGCGTTTGGAAGGGAGGCAGGCAAAATTTCAAAAAATGGTCATTTTGACCTTCCAAAACAGACTTTTTTCTACACAAGGAGAACCAAGCGGCTCAGGGGCCGCCCTTTTAACTGTAGCATCCCAGCATCTTCCCTAGTAATCACCGCAAAAATCCAGCAAATCCGTCGCACTTTCTTCTAGGCCCAATTTTTGGGTACCTAAACTTTTTGAGTCTCTAAATCCGGAAATAATGGCCCTACCGAGGAACGGGATGCGGCCCTGTATTCCTCATTGACTTGCTTCTTACACGATAGCATCAAAATGGCAATCGCGAACACTTTATGATTTTCGAGAAAAAAAGGGGAAGGGTTTAAACCACTATTCCGCCGACATTCTAGCCGCCATTGCTCCGCAGTACGTATAGTTACGACAAAGCCGATGAGTGCGTTGAATACAGCTCGTCCAACTCTATCTTCAGTACAAAGGACAACTCTCTATCCCCGCGCGTTTGGACGGGAGGCAGGCAAAATTACAAAAAATGGTCATTTTGACCTTCCAAAACAGACTTTTTTCTACACAAGGAGAACCAAGCGGCTCAGAGGCCCGCCCTTTTAACTGTAGCATCCCAGCATCTTCCCTAGTAATCACCGCAAAAATCCAGCAAATCCGTCGCACTTTTTTCTAGGCCCAATTTTTGGGTACCTAAAATTTTTGAGTCTCTAAATCCGGAAATAATGGCCGTACCGAGGAACGGGATGCGGCCCTGTATTCCCCATTGACTTGCTTCTTACACGATAGCATCAAAATGGCAATCGCGAACACTTTCTGATTTTCGAGAAACAAAGGGGAACCACTATTCCGCCGACATTCTAGCCGCCATTGCTCCGCAGTACGTATAGTTACGACAAAGCCGATGAGTGCGTTTAATACAGCTCGTCCAACTCTATCTTCAATATAAAGGACAACTCTCTATCGCCGCGCGTTTGGACGGGAGAGGCCGGCAAAAATTAAAAAAATGGTCATTTTGACCTTCCAAAACAGACTTTTTTCTACACAAGGAGAACCAAACAGCTCAGAGGCCCGCCCTTTTAACTGTAGCATCCCAGCATCTTCCCTAGTAATCACCGCAAAAATCCAGCAAATCCGTCGCACTTTTTTCTAGGCCCAATTTTTGGGTACCTAAAATTTTTGAGTCTCTAAATCCGGAAATAATGGCCGTACCGAGGAACGAGATGCGGCCCTGTATTCCCCATTGACTTGCTTCTTGCACGATAGCATCAAAATGGCAATCGCGAACACTTTCTGATTTTCGAGAAAAAAAGGGGAAGGGTTTAAACCACTATTCCGCCGACATTCTAGCCGCCATTGCTCCGCAGTACGTATAGTTACGACAAAGCCGATGAGTGCGTTGAATACAGCTCGTCCAACTCTATCTTCAGTATAAAGGACAACTCTCTATCCCCGCGCGTTTGGACGGGAGAGGCAGGAAAATTTTCAAAAAATGGTCATTTTGACCTTCCAAAACAGACTTTTTTCTACACAAGGAGAACCAAGCGGCTCAGAGGCCCGCCCTTTTAACTGTAGCATCCCAGCATCTTCCCTAGTAATCACCGCAAAAATCCAGCAAATCCGTCGCACTTTCTTCTAGGCCCAATTTTTGGGTACCTAAAATTTTTGAGTCTCTAAATCCGGAAATAATGGCCGTACCGAGGAACGGGATGCGGCCCTGTATTCCCCATTGACTTGCTTCTTACACGATAGCATCAAAATGGCAATCGCGAACATTTTATGATTTTCGAGAAAAAAAGGGGAAGGGTTTAAACCACTATTCCGCCGACATTCTAGCCGCCATTGCTCCGCAGTACGTATAGTTACGACAAAGCCGATGAGTGCGTTGAATACAGCTCGTCCAACTCTATCTTCAGTACAAAGGACAACTCTCTATCCCCGCGCGTTTGGACGGGAGGCAGGCAAAATTTCAAAAAATGGTCATTTTGACCTTCCAAAACAGACTTTTTTCTACACAAGGAGAACCAAGCGGCTCAGAGGCCCGCCCTTTTAACTGTAGCATCCCAGCATCTTCCCTAGTAATCACCGCAAAAATCCAGCAAATCCGTCGTACTTTTTTCTAGGCCCTATTTTTGGGTACCTAAAATTTTTGAGTCTCTAAATCCGGAAATAATGGCCGTACCGAGGAACGGGATGCGGCCCTGTATTCCCCATTGACTTGCTTCTTGCACGATAGCATCAAAATGGCAATCGCGAACACTTTCTGATTTTCGAGAAAAAAAGGGAAGGGTTTAAACCACTATTCCGCCGACATTCTAGCCGCCATTGCTCCGCAGTACGTATAGTTACGACAAAGCCGATGATTGCGTTTAATACAGCTCGTCCAACTCTATCTTCAATATAAAGGACAACTCTCTATCCCCGCGCGTTTGGACGGGAGAGGCCGGCAAAAATTCAAAAAATGGTCATTTTGACCTTTCAAAACAGACTTTTTTCTACACAAGAAGAACCAAGCGGCTCAGAGGCCCGCCCTTTTAACTGTAGCATCCCAGCATCTTCCCTAGTAATCACCGCAAAAATCCAGCAAATCCGTCGCACTTTTTTCTAGGCCCAATTTTTGGGTACCTAAAATTTTTGAGTCTCTAAATCCGGAAATAATGGCCGTACCGAGGAACGAGATGCGGCCCTGTATTCCCCATTGACTTGCTTCTTGCACGATAGCATCAAAATGGCAATCGCGAACACTTTCTGATTTTCGAGAAAAAAAGGGGAAGGGTTTAAACCACTATTCCGCCGACATTCTAGCCGCCATTGCTCCGCAGTACGTATAGTTACGACAAAGCCGATGAGTGCGTTTAATACAGCTCGTCCAACTCTATCTTCAATATAAAGGACAACTCTCTATCCCCGCGCGTTTGGACGGGAGAGGCCGGCAAAAATTTAAAAAATGGTCATTTTGACCTTCCAAAACAGACTTTTTTCTACACAAGGAGAACCAAGCGGCTCAGGGGCCGCCCTTTTAACTGTAGCATCCCAGCATCTTCCCTAGTAATCACCGCAAAAATCCAGCAAATCCGTCGCACTTTTTCCTAGGCCCAATTTTTGGGTACCTAAAATTTTTGAGTCTCTAAATCCGGAAATAATGGCCGTACCGAGGAACGAGATGCGGCCCTGTATTCCCCATTGACTTGCTTCTTGCACGATAGCATCAAAATGGCAATCGCGAACACTTTCTGATTTTCGAGAAAAAAAGGGGAAGGGTTTAAACCACTATTCCGCCGACATTCTAGCCGCCATTGCAGTACGTATAGTTACGACAAAGCCGATGAGTGCGTTGAATACAGCTCGTCCAACTCTATCTTCAATATAAAGGACAACTCTCTATCCCCGCGCGTTTGGACGGGAGAGGCCGGCAAAATTTCAAAAAATGGTAATTTTGACCTTCCAAAACGGACTTTTTTCTACACAAGGAGAACCAAGCGGCTCAGAGGCCCGCCCTTTTAACTGTAGCATCCCAGCATCTTGCCTAGTAATCACCGCAAAAATCCAGCAAATCCGTCGCACATTTTTCTAGGCCCAATTTTTGGGTACCTAAAATTTTTGAGTCTCTAAATCCGGAAATAATGGCCGTACCGAGGAACGGGATGCGGCCCTGTATTCCCCATTGACTTGCTTCTTGCACGATAGCATCAAAATGGCAATCGCGAACACTTTCTGATTTTCGAGAAAAAAAGGGGAAGGGTTTAAAACATCTATTCCGCCGACATTCTAGCCGCCATCGCTCCGCAGTACGTATAGTTACGACAAAGCCGATGAGTGCGTTTAATACAGCTCGTCCAACTCTATCTTCAATATAAAGGACAACTCTCTATCCCCCAAAACAGACTTTTTTCTACACAAGGAGAACCAAGCGGCTCAGAGGCCCGCCCTTTTAACTGTAGCATCCCAGCATCTTCCCTAGTAATCACCGCAAAAATCCAGCAAATCCGTCGCACTTTTTTCTAGGCCCAATTTTTGGGAACCTAAAATTTTTGAATCTCTAAATCCGGAAATAATGGCCGTACCGAGGAACGGGATGCGGCCCTGTATTCCCCATTGACTTGCTTCTTGCACGATAGCATCAAAATGGCAATCGCGAACACTTTATGATTTTCGACATTCTAGCCACCATTGCTCCGCAGTACGTATAGTTACGACAAAGCCGATGAGTGCGTTGAATACAGCTCGTCCAACTCTATCTTCAGTATAAAGGACAACTCTCTATCCCCGCGCGTTTGGACGGGAGAGGCCGGGAAAATTTCAAAAAATGGTAATTTTGACCTTCCAAAACAGACTTTTTTCTACACAAGGAGAACCAAGCGGCTCAGAGGCCCGCCCTTTTAACTGTAGCATCCCAGCATCTTCCCTAGTAATCACCGCAAAAAGCCAGCAAATCCGTCGCACTTTTTCTAGGCCCAATTCTTGGGTACCTAAAATTTTTGAGTCTCTAAATCCGGAAATAATGGCCGTACCGAGGAACGGGATGCGGCCCTGTATTCCCCATTGACTTGCTTCTTACACGATAGCATCAAAATGGCAATCGCGAACACTTTCTGATTTTCGAGAAAAAAAGGGGAAGGGTTTAAAACCACTATTCCGCCGACATTCTAGCCGCCATTGCTCCGCAGTACGTATAGTTACGACAAAGCCGATGAGTGCGTTGAATACAGCTCGTCCAACTCTATCTTCAATATAAAGGACAACTCTCTATCCCCGCGCGTTTGGACGGGAGAGGCCGGCAAAATTTCAAAAAATGGTAATTTTGACCTTCCAAAACAGACTTTCTTCTACACAAGGAGAACCAAGCGGCTCAGAGGCCCGCCCTTTTAACTGTAGCATCCCAGCATCTTCCCTAGTAATCACCGCAAAAATCCAGCAAATCCGTCGCACTTTTTCCTAGGCCCAATTTTTGGGTACCTAAAATTTTTGAGTCTCTATATCCGGAAATAATGGCCGTACCGAGGAACGAGATGCGGCCCTGTATTCCCCATTGACTTGCTTCTTGCACGATAGCATCAAAATGGCAATCGCGAACACTTTCTGATTTTCGAGAAAAAAAGGGGAAGGGTTTAAACCACTATTCCGCCGACATTCTAGCCGCCATTGCTCCGCAGTACGTATAGTTACGACAAAGCCGATGAGTGCGTTGAATACACCTCGTCCAACTCTATCTTCAATATAAAGGACAACTCTCTATCCCCGCGCGTTTGGACGGGAGAGGCCGGCAAAATTTCAAAAAATGGTAATTTTGACCTTCCAAAACAGACTTTTTTCTACACAAGGAGAACCAAGCGGCTCAGAGGCCCGCCCTTTTAACTGTAGCATCCCAGCATCTTCCCTAGTAATCACCGCAAAAAGCCAGCAAATCCGTCGCACTTTTTCTAGGCCCAATTCTTGGGTACCTAAAATTTTTGAGTCTCTAAATCTGGAAATAATGGCCGTACCGAGGAACGGGATGCGGCCCTGTATTCCCCATTGACTTGCTTCTTACACGATAGCATCAATATGGCAATCGCGAACACTTTCTGATTTTCGAGAAAAAAAGGGGAAGGGTTTAAAACCACTATTCCGCCGACATTCTAGCCGCCATTGCTCCGCAGTACGTATAGTTACGACAAAGCCGATGAGTGCGTTGAATACAGCTCGTCCAACTCTATCTTCAATATAAAGGACAACTCTCTATCCCCGCGCGTTTGGACGGGAGAGGCCGAAAAAAAAAAATGGTCATTTTGACCTTCCAAAACAGACTTTTTTCTACACAAGGAGAACCAAGCGGCTCAGAGGCCCGCCCTTTTAACTGTAGCATCCCAGCATCTTCCCTAGTAATCACCGCAAAAATCCAGCAAATCCGTCGCACTTTCTTCTAGGCCCAATTTTTGGGTACCTAAAATTTTTGAGTCTCTAAATCCGGAAATAATGGCCGTACCGAGGAACGGGATGCGGCCCTGTATTCCCCATTGACTTGCTTCTTACACGATAGCATCAAAATGGCAATCGCGAACACTTTCTGATTTTCGAGAAAAAAAGGGGAAGGGTTTAAACCACTATTCCGCCGACATTCTAGCCGCCATTGCTCCGCAGTACGTATAGTTACGACAAAGCCGATGAGTGCGTTTAATACAGCTCGTCCAACTCTATCTTCAATATAATGGACAACTCTCTATCCCCGCGCGTTTGGACGGGAGAGGCAGGAAAATTTTCAAAAAATGGTCATTTTGACCTTCCAAAACAGACTTTTTTCTACACAAGGAGAACCAAGCGGCTCAGAGGCCCGCCCTTTTAACTGTAGCATCCCAGCATCTTCCCTAGTAATCACCGCAAAAATCCAGCAAATCCGTCGCACTTTCTTCTAGGCCCAATTTTTGGGTACCTAAAATTTTTGAGTCTCTAAATCCGGAAATAATGGCCGTACCGAGGAACGGGATGCGGCCCTGTATTCCCCATTGACTTGCTTCTTACACGATAGCATCAAAATGGCAATCGCGAACATTTTATGATTTTCGAGAAAAAAAGGGGAAGGGTTTAAACCACTATTCCGCCGACATTCTAGCCGCCATTGCTCCGCAGTACGTATAGTTACGACAAAGCCGATGAGTGCGTTGAATACAGCTCGTCCAACTCTATCTTCAGTACAAAGGACAACTCTCTATCCCCGCGCGTTTGGACGGGAGGCAGGCAAAATTTCAAAAAATGGTCATTTTGACCTTCCAAAACAGACTTTTTTCTACACAAGGAGAACCAAGCGGCTCAGAGGCCCGCCCTTTTAACTGTAGCATCCCAGCATCTTCCCTAGTAATCACCGCAAAAATCCAGCAAATCCGTCGTACTTTTTTCTAGGCCCTATTTTTGGGTACCTAAAATTTTTGAGTCTCTAAATCCGGAAATAATGGCCGTACCGAGGAACGGGATGCGGCCCTGTATTCCCCATTGACTTGCTTCTTGCACGATAGCATCAAAATGGCAATCGCGAACACTTTCTGATTTTCGAGAAAAAAAGGGGAAGGGTTTAAACCACTATTCCGCCGACATTCTAGCCGCCATTGCTCCGCAGTACGTATAGTTACGACAAAGCCGTTGAGTGCGTTTAATACAGCTCGTCCAACTCTATCTTCAATATAAAGGACAACTCTCTATCCCCGCGCGTTTGGACGGGAGAGGCCGGCAAAAATTCAAAAAATGGTCATTTTGACCTTTCAAAACAGACTTTTTTCTACACAAGGAGAACCAAGCGGCTCAGAGGCCCGCCCTTTTAACTGTAGCATCCCAGCATCTTCCCTAGTAATCACCGCAAAAATCCAGCAAATCCGTCGCACTTTTTTCTCGGCCCAATTTTTGGGTACCTAAAATTTTTGAGTCTCTAAATCCGGAAATAATGGCCGTACCGAGGAACGAGATGCGGCCCTGTATTCCCCATTGACTTGCTTCTTGCACGATAGCATCAAAATGGCAATCGCGAACACTTTCTGATTTTCGAGAAAAAAAGGGGAAGGGTTTAAACCACTATTCCGCCGACATTCTAGCCGCCATTGCTCCGCAGTACGTATAGTTACGACAAAGCCGATGAGTGCGTTTAATACAGCTCGTCCAACTCTATCTTCAATATAAAGGACAACTCTCTATCCCCGCGCGTTTGGACGGGAGAGGCCGGCAAAAATTTAAAAAATGGTCATTTTGACCTTCCAAAACAGACATTTTTCTACACAAGGAGAACCAAGCGGCTCAGGGGCCGCCCTTTTAACTGTAGCATCCCAGCATCTTCCCTAGTAATCACCGCAAAAATCCAGCAAATCCGTCGCACTTTTTCCTAGGCCCAATTTTTGGGTACCTAAAATTTTTGAGTCTCTAAATCCGGAAATAATGGCCGTACCGAGGAACGAGATGCGGCCCTGTATTCCCCATTGACTTGCTTCTTGCACGATAGCATCAAAATGGCAATCGCGAACACTTTCTGATTTTCGAGAAAAAAAGGGGAAGGGTTTAAACCACTATTCCGCCGACATTCTAGCCGCCATTGCTCCGCAGTACGTATAGTTACGACAAAGCCGATGAGTGCGTTGAATACACCTCGTCCAACTCTATCTTCAATATAAAGGACAACTCTCTATCCCCGCGCGTTTGGACGGGAGAGGCCGGCAAAATTTCAAAAAATGGTAATTTTGACCTTCCAAAACAGACTTTTTTCTACACAAGGAGAACCAAGCGGCTCAGAGGCCCGCCCTTTTAACTGTAGCATCCCAGCATCTTCCCTAGTAATCACCGCAAAAAGCCAGCAAATCCGTCGCACTTTTTCTAGGCCCAATTCTTGGGTACCTAAAATTTTTGAGTCTCTAAATCCGGAAATAATGGCCGTACCGAGGAACGGGATGCGGCCCTGTATTCCCCATTGACTTGCTTCTTACACGATAGCATCAATATGGCAATCGCGAACACTTTCTGATTTTCGAGAAAAAAAGGGGAAGGGTTTAAAACCACTATTCCGCCGACATTCTAGCCGCCATTGCTCCGCAGTACGTATAGTTACGACAAAGCCGATGAGTGCGTTGAATACAGCTCGTCCAACTCTATCTTCAATATAAAGGACAACTCTCTATCCCCGCGCGTTTGGACGGGAGAGGCCGAAAAAAAAAATGGTCATTTTGACCTTCCAAAACAGACTTTTTTCTACACAAGGAGAACCAAGCGGCTCAGAGGCCCGCCCTTTTAACTGTAGCATCCCAGCATCTTCCCTAGTAATCACCGCAAAAATCCAGCAAATCCGTCGCACTTTCTTCTAGGCCCAATTTTTGGGTACCTAAAATTTTTGAGTCTCTAAATCCGGAAATAATGGCCGTACCGAGGAACGGGATGCGGCCCTGTATTCCCCATTGACTTGCTTCTTACACGATAGCATCAAAATGGCAATCGCGAACACTTTCTGATTTTCGAGAAAAAAAGGGGAAGGGTTTAAACCACTATTCCGCCGACATTCTAGCCGCCATTGCTCCGCAGTACGTATAGTTACGACAAAGCCGATGAGTGCGTTTAATACAGCTCGTCCAACTCTATCTTCAATATAATGGACAACTCTCTATCCCCGCGCGTTTGGACGGGAGAGGCAGGAAAATTTTCAAAAAATGGTCATTTTGACCTTCCAAAACAGACTTTTTTCTACACAAGGAGAACCAAGCGGCTCAGAGGCCCGCCCTTTTAACTGTAGCATCCCAGCATCTTCCCTAGTAATCACCGCAAAAATCCAGCAAATCCGTCGCACTTTCTTCTAGGCCCAATTTTTGGGTACCTAAAATTTTTGAGTCTCTAAATCCGGAAATAATGGCCGTACCGAGGAACGGGATGCGGCCCTGTATTCCCCATTGACTTGCTTCTTACACGATAGCATCAAAATGGCAATCGCGAACATTTTATGATTTTCGAGAAAAAAAGGGGAAGGGTTTAAACCACTATTCCGCCGACATTCTAGCCGCCATTGCTCCGCAGTACGTATAGTTACGACAAAGCCGATGAGTGCGTTGAATACAGCTCGTCCAACTCTATCTTCAGTACAAAGGACAACTCTCTATCCCCGCGCGTTTGGACGGGAGGCAGGCAAAATTTCAAAAAATGGTCATTTTGACCTTCCAAAACAGACTTTTTTCTACACAAGGAGAACCAAGCGGCTCAGAGGCCCGCCCTTTTAACTGTAGCATCCCAGCATCTTCCCTAGTAATCACCGCAAAAATCCAGCATATCCGTCGTACTTTTTTCTAGGCCCTATTTTTGGGTACCTAAAATTTTTGAGTCTCTAAATCCGGAAATAATGGCCGTACCGAGGAACGGGATGCGGCCCTGTATTCCCCATTGACTTGCTTCTTGCACGATAGCATCAAAATGGCAATCGCGAACACTTTCTGATTTTCGAGAAAAAAAGGGGAAGGGTTTAAACCACTATTCCGCCGACATTCTAGCCGCCATTGCTCCGCAGTACGTATAGTTACGACAAAGCCGTTGAGTGCGTTTAATACAGCTCGTCCAACTCTATCTTCAATATAAAGGACAACTCTCTATCCCCGCGCGTTTGGACGGGAGAGGCCGGCAAAAATTCAAAAAATGGTCATTTTGACCTTTCAAAACAGACATTTTTCTACACAAGGAGAACCAAGCGGCTCAGGGGCCGCCCTTTTAACTGTAGCATCCCAGCATCTTCCCTAGTAATCACCGCAAAAATCCAGCAAATCCGTCGCACTTTTTCCTAGGCCCAATTTTTGGGTACCTAAAATTTTTGAGTCTCTAAATCCGGAAATAATGGCCGTACCGAGGAACGAGATGCGGCCCTGTATTCCCCATTGACTTGCTTCTTGCACGATAGCATCAAAATGGCAATCGCGAACACTTTCTGATTTTCGAGAAAAAAAGGGGAAGGGTTTAAACCACTATTCCGCCGACATTCTAGCCGCCATTGCAGTACGTATAGTTACGACAAAGCCGATGAGTGCGTTGAATACAGCTCGTCCAACTCTATCTTCAATATAAAGGACAACTCTCTATCCCCGCGCGTTTGGACGGGAGAGGCCGGCAAAATTTCAAAAAATGGTAATTTTGACCTTCCAAAACAGACTTTTTTCTACACAAGGAGAACCAAGCGGCTCAGAGGCCCGCCCTTTTAACTGTAGCATCCCAGCATCTTGCCTAGTAATCACCGCAAAAATCCAGCAAATCCGTCGCACATTTTTCTAGGCCCAATTTTTGGGTACCTAAAATTTTTGAGTCTCTAAATCCGGAAATAATGGCCGTACCGAGGAACGGGATGCGGCCCTGTATTCCCCATTGACTTGCTTCTTGCACGATAGCATCAAAATGGCAATCGCGAACACTTTCTGATTTTCGAGAAAAAAAGGGGAAGGGTTTAAACCACTATTCCGCCGACATTCTAGCCGCCATCGCTCCGTAGTACGTATAGTTACGACAAAGCCGATGAGTGCGTTTAATACAGCTCGTCCAACTCTATCTTCAATATAAAGGACAACTCTCTATCCCCCAAAACAGACTTTTTTCTACACAAGGAGAACCAAGCGGCTCAGATGCCCGCCCTTTTAACTGTAGCATCCCAGCATCTTCCCTAGTAATCACCGCAAAAATCCAGCAAATCCGTCGCACTTTTTTCTAGGCCCAATTTTTGGGTACCTAAAATTTTTGAATCTCTAAATCCGGAAATAATGGCCGTACCGAGGAACGGGATGCGGCCCTGTATTCCCCATTGACTTGCTTCTTGCACGATAGCATCAAAATGGCAATCGCGAAAACTTTATGATTTTCGAGAAGAAAAGGGGAAGGGTTTAAACCACTATTCCGCCGACATTCTAGCCGCCATTGCTCCGCAGTACGTATAGTTGCGACAAAGCCGATGAGTGCGTTGAATACAGCTCGTCCAACTCTATCTTCAGTATAAAGGACAACTCTCTATCCCAGCGCGTTTGGACGGGAGAGGCAGGAAAATTTTCAAAAAATGGTCATTTTGACCTTCCAAAACAGACTTTTTTCTACACAAGGAGAACCAAGCGGCTCAGAGGCCCGCCCTTTTAACTGTAGCATCCCAGCATCTTCCCTAGTAATCACCGCAAAAATCCAGCAAATCCGTCGCACTTTCTTCTAGGCCCAATTTTTGGGTACCTAAAATTTTTGAGTCTCTAAACCCGGAAATAATGGCCGTACCGAGGAACGGGATGCGGCCCTGTATTCCCCATTGACTTGCTTCTTACACGATAGCATCAAAATGGCAATCGCGAACATTTTATGATTTTCGAGAAAAAAAGGGGAAGGGTTTAAACCACTATTCCGCCGACATTCTAGCCGCCATTGCTCCGCAGTACGTATAGTTACGACAAAGCCGATGAGTGCGTTGAATACAGCTCGTCCAACTCTATCTTCAGTACAAAGGACAACTCTCTATCCCCGCGCGTTTGGACGGGAGGCAGGCAAAATTTCAAAAAATGGTCATTTTGACCTTCCAAAACAGACTTTTTTCTACACAAGGAGAACCAAGCGGCTCAGAGGCCCGCCCTTTTAACTGTAGCATCCCAGCATCTTCCCTAGTAATCACCGCAAAAATCCAGCAAATCCGTCGTACTTTTTTCTAGGCCCTATTTTTGGGTACCTAAAATTTTTGAGTCTCTAAATCCGGAAATAATGGCCGTACCGAGGAACGGGATGCGGCCCTGTATTCCCCATTGACTTGCTTCTTGCACGATAGCATCAAAATGGCAATCGCGAACACTTTCTGATTTTCGAGAAAAAAAGGGGAAGGGTTTAAACCACTATTCCGCCGACATTCTAGCCGCCATTGCTCCGCAGTACGTATAGTTACGACAAAGCCGATGAGTGCGTTTAATACAGCTCGTCCAACTCTATCTTCAATATAAAGGACAACTCTCTATCCCCGCGCGTTTGGACGGGAGAGGCCGGCAAAAATTCAAAAAATGGTCATTTTGACCTTTCAAAACAGACTTTTTTCTACACAAGGAGAACCAAGCGGCTCAGAGGCCCGCCCTTTTAACTGTAGCATCCCAGCATCTTCCCTAGTAATCACCGCAAAAATCCAGCAAATCCGTCGCACTTTTTTCTAGGCCCAATTTTTGGGTACCTAAAATTTTTGAGTCTCTAAATCCGGAAATAATGGCCGTACCGAGGAACGAGATGCGGCCCTGTATTCCCCATTGACTTGCTTCTTGCACGATAGCATCAAAATGGCAATCGCGAACACTTTCTGATTTTCGAGAAAAAAAGGGGAAGGGTTTAAACCACTATTCCGCCGACATTCTAGCCGCCATTGCTCCGCAGTACGTATAGTTACGACAAAGCCGATGAGTGCGTTTAATACAGCTCGTCCAACTCTATCTTCAATATAAAGGACAACTCTCTATCCCCGCGCGTTTGGACGGGAGAGGCCGGCAAAAATTTAAAAAATGGTCATTTTGACCTTCCAAAACAGACTTTTTTCTACACAAGGAGAACCAAGCGGCTCAGGGGCCGCCCTTTTAACTGTAGCATCCCAGCATCTTCCCTAGTAATCACCGCAAAAATCCAGCAAATCCGTCGCACTTTTTCCTAGGCCCAATTTTTGGGTACCTAAAATTTTTGAGTCTCTAAATCCGGAAATAATGGCCGTACCGAGGAACGAGATGCGGCCCTGTATTCCCCATTGACTTGCTTCTTGCACGATAGCATCAAAATGGCAATCGCGAACACTTTCTGATTTTCGAGAAAAAAAGGGGAAGGGTTTAAACCACTATTCCGCCGACATTCTAGCCGACATTGCAGTACGTATAGTTACGACAAAGCCGATGAGTGCGTTGAATACAGCTCGTCCAACTCTATCTTCAATATAAAGGACAACTCTCTATCCCCGCGCGTTTGGACGGGAGAGGCCGGCAAAATTTCAAAAAATGGTAATTTTGACCTTCCAAAACAGACTTTTTTCTACACAAGGAGAACCAAGCGGCTCAGAGGCCCGCCCTTTTAACTGTAGCATCCCAGCATCTTGCCTAGTAATCACCGCAAAAATCCAGCAAATCCGTCGCACATTTTTCTAGGCCCAATTTTTGGGTACCTAAAATTTTTGAGTCTCTAAATCCGGAAATAATGGCCGTACCGAGGAACGGGATGCGGCCCTGTATTCCCCATTGACTTGCTTCTTGCACGATAGCATCAAAATGGCAATCGCGAACACTTTCTGATTTTCGAGAAAAAAAGGGGAAGGGTTTAAACCACTATTCCGCCGACATTCTAGCCGCCATCGCTCCGCAGTACGTATAGTTACGACAAAGCCGATGAGTGCGTTTAATACAGCTCGTCCAACTCTATCTTCAATATAAAGGACAACTCTCTATCCCCCAAAACAGACTTTTTTCTACACAAGGAGAACCAAGCGGCTCAGAGGCCCGCCCTTTTAACTGTAGCATCCCAGCATCTTCCCTAGTAATCACCGCAAAAATCCAGCAAATCCGTCGCACTTTTTTCTAGGCCCAATTTTTGGGTACCTAAAATTTTTGAATCTCTAAATCCGGAAATAATGGCCGTACCGAGGAACGGGATGCGGCCCTGTATTCCCCATTGACTTGCTTCTTGCACGATAGCATCAAAATGGCAATCGCGAACACTTTATGATTTTCGAGAAGAAAAGGGGAAGGGTTTAAACCACTATTCCGCCGACATTCTAGCCGCCATTGCTCCGCAGTACGTATAGTTACGACAAAGCCGATGAGTGCGTTGAATACAGCTCGTCCAACTCTATCTTCAGTATAAAGGACAACTCTCTATCCCAGCGCGTTTGGACGGGAGAGGCAGGAAAATTTTCAAAAAATGGTCATTTTGACCTTCCAAAACAGACTTTTTTCTACACAAGGAGAACCAAGCGGCTCAGAGGCCCGCCCTTTTAACTGTAGCATCCCAGCATCTTCCCTAGTAATCACCGCAAAAATCCAGCAAATCCGTCGCACTTTCTTCTAGGCCCAATTTTTGGGTACCTAAAATTTTTGAGTCTCTAAGTCCGGAAATAATGGCCGTACCGAGGAACGGGATGCGGCCCTGTATTCCCCATTGCCTTGCTTCTTACACGATAGCATCAAAATGGCAATCGCGAACACTTTCTGATTTTCGAGAAAAAAAGGGGAAGGGTTTAAACCACTATTCCGCCGACATTATAGCCGCCATTGCTCCGCAGTACGTATAGTTACGACAAAGACGATGAGTGCGTTGAATACAGCTCGTCCAACTCTATCTTCAGTACAAAGGACAACTCTCTATCCCCGCGCGTTTGGACGGGAGGCAGGCAAAATTTCAAAAAATGGTCATTTTGACCTTCCAAAACAGACTTTTTTCTACACAAGGAGAACCAAGCGGCTCAGAGGCCCGACCTTTTAACTGTAACATCCCTGCATCTTCCCTAGTAATCACCGCAAAAATCCAGCAAATGCGTCGCACTTTTTTCTAGGCCCAATTTTTGGGTACCTAAAATTTTTGAGTCTCTAAATCCGGAAATAATGGCCGTACCGAGGAACGGGATGCGGCCCTGTATTCCCCATTGACTTGCTTCTTGCACGATAGCATCAAAATGGCAATCGCGAACACTTTCTGATTTTCGAGAAAAATAGGGGAAGGGTTTAAACCACTATTCCGCCGACATTCTAGCCGCCATTGCTCCGCAGTACGTATAGTTACGACAAAGCCGATGAGTGCGTTTAATACAGCTCGTCCAACTCTATCTTCAATATAAAGGACAACTCTCTATCCCCGCGCGTTTGGACGGGAGAGGCCGGCAAAATTTCAAAAAATGGTAATTTTGACCTTCCAAAACAGACTTTCTTCTACACAAGGAGAACCAAGCGGCTCAGAGGCCCGCCCTTTTAACTGTAGCATCCCAGCATCTTCCCTAGTAATCACCGCAAAAATCCAGCAAATCCGTCGCACTTTTTCCTAGGCCCAATTTTTGGGTACCTAAAATTTTTGAGTCTCTATATCCGGAAATAATGGCCGTACCGAGGAACGAGATGCGGCCCTGTATTCCCCATTGACTTGCTTCTTGCACGATAGCATCAAAATGGCAATCGCGAACACTTTCTGATTTTCGAGAAAAAAAGGGGAAGGGTTTAAACCACTATTCCGCCGACATTCTAGCCGCCATTGCTCCGCAGTACGTATAGTTACGACAAAGCCGATGAGTGCGTTGAATACAGCTCGTCCAACTCTATCTTCAATATAAAGGACAACTCTCTATCCCCGCGCGTTTGGACGGGAGAGGCCGGCAAAATTTCAAAAAATGGTAATTTTGACCTTCCAAAACAGACTTTTTTCTACACAAGGAGAACCAAGCGGCTCAGAGGCCCGCCCTTTTAACTGTAGCATCCCAGCATCTTCCCTAGTAATCACCGCAAAAATCCAGCAAATCCGTCGCACTTTTTTCTAGGCCCAATTTTTGGGTACCTAAAATTTTTGAGTCTCTAAATCCGGAAATAATGGCCGTACCGAGGAACGAGATGCGGCCCTGTATTCCCCATTGACTTGCTTCTTGCACGATAGCATCAAAATGGCAATCGCGAACACTTTCTGATTTTCGAGAAAAAAAGGGGAAGGGTTTAAACCACTATTCCGCCGACATTCTAGCCGCCATTGCTCCGCAGTACGTATAGTTACGACAAAGCCGATGAGTGCGTTGAATACAGCTCGTCCAACTCTATCTTCAGTATAAAGGACAACTCTCTATCCCCGCGCGTTTGGACGGGAGAGGCCGGGAAAATTTCAAAAAATGGTAATTTTGACCTTCCAAAACAGACTTTTTTCTACACAAGGAGAACCAAGCGGCTCAGAGGCCCGCCCTTTTAACTGTAGCATCCCAGCATCTTCCCTAGTAATCACCGCAAAAAGCCAGCAAATCCGTCGCACTTTTTCTAGGCCCAATTCTTGGGTACCTAAAATTTTTGAGTCTCTAAATCCGGAAATAATGGCCGTACCGAGGAACGGGATGCGGCCCTGTATTCCCCATTGACTTGCTTCTTACACGATAGCATCAAAATGGCAATCGCGAACACTTTCTGATTTTCGAGAAAAAAAGGGGAAGGGTTTAAAACCACTATTCCGCCGACATTCTAGCCGCCATTGCTCCGCAGTACGTATAGTTACGACAAAGCCGATGAGTGCGTTGAATACAGCTCGTCCAACTCTATCTTCAATATAAAGGACAACTCTCTATCCCCGCGCGTTTGGACGGGAGAGGCCGGCAAAATTTCAAAAAATGGTAATTTTGACCTTCCAAAACAGACTTTCTTCTACACAAGGAGAACCAAGCGGCTCAGAGGCCCGCCCTTTTAACTGTAGCATCCCAGCATCTTCCCTAGTAATCACCGCAAAAATCCAGCAAATCCGTCGCACTTTTTCCTAGGCCCAATTTTTGGGTACCTAAAATTTTTGAGTCTCTATATCCGGAAATAATGGCCGTACCGAGGAACGAGATGCGGCCCTGTATTCCCCATTGACTTGCTTCTTGCACGATAGCATCAAAATGGCAATCGCGAACACTTTCTGATTTTCGAGAAAAAAAGGGGAAGGGTTTAAACCACTATTCCGCCGACATTCTAGCCGCCATTGCTCCGCAGTACGTATAGTTACGACAAAGCCGATGAGTGCGTTGAATACACCTCGTCCAACTCTATCTTCAATATAAAGGACAACTCTCTATCCCCGCGCGTTTGGACGGGAGAGGCCGGCAAAATTTCAAAAAATGGTAATTTTGACGTTCCAAAACAGACTTTTTTCTACACAAGGAGAACCAAGCGGCTCAGAGGCCCGCCCTTTTAACTGTAGCATCCCAGCATCTTCCCTAGTAATCACCGCAAAAAGCCAGCAAATCCGTCGCACTTTTTCTAGGCCCAATTCTTGGGTACCTAAAATTTTTGAGTCTCTAAATCCGGAAATAATGGCCGTACCGAGGAACGGGATGCGGCCCTGTATTCCCCATTGACTTGCTTCTTACACGATAGCATCAATATGGCAATCGCGAACACTTTCTGATTTTCGAGAAAAAAAGGGGAAGGGTTTAAAACCACTATTCCGCCGACATTCTAGCCGCCATTGCTCCGCAGTACGTATAGTTACGACAAAGCCGATGAGTGCGTTGAATACAGCTCGTCCAACTCTATCTTCAATATAAAGGACAACTCTCTATCCCCGCGCGTTTGGACGGGAGAGGCCGAAAAAAAAAAAATGGTCATTTTGACCTTCCAAAACAGACTTTTTTCTACACAAGGAGAACCAAGCGGCTCAGAGGCCCGCCCTTTTAACTGTAGCATCCCAGCATCTTCCCTAGTAATCACCGCAAAAATCCAGCAAATCCGTCGCACTTTCTTCTAGGCCCAATTTTTGGGTACCTAAAATTTTTGAGTCTCTAAATCCGGAAATAATGGCCGTACCGAGGAACGGGATGCGGCCCTGTATTCCCCATTGACTTGCTTCTTGCACGATAGCATCAAAATGGCAATCGCGAACACTTTCTGATTTTCGAGAAAAAAAGGGGAACCACTATTCCGCCGACATTCTAGCCGCCATTGCTCCGCAGTACGTATAGTTACGACAAAGCCGATGAGTGCGTTGAATACAGCTCGTCCAACTCTATCTTCAGTACAAAGGACAACTCTCTATCCCCGCGCGTTTGGACGGGAGGCAGGCAAAATTTCAAAAAATGGTCATTTTGACCTTCCAAAACAGACTTTTTTCTACACAAGGAGAACCAAGCGGCTCAGAGGCCCGCCCTTTTAACTGTAGCATCCCAGCATCTTCCCTAGTAATCACCGCAAAAATCCAGCAAATCCGTCGTACTTTTTTCTAGGCCCTATTTTTGGGTACCTAAAATTTTTGAGTCTCTAAATCCGGAAATAATGGCCGTACCGAGGAACGGGATGCGGCCCTGTATTCCCCATTGACTTGCTTCTTGCACGATAGCATCAAAATGGCAATCGCGAACACTTTCTGATTTTCGAGAAAAAAAGGGGAAGGGTTTAAACCACTATTCCGCCGACATTCTAGCCGCCATTGCTCCGCAGTACGTATAGTTACGACAAAGCCGATGAGTGCGTTTAATACAGCTCGTCCAACTCTATCTTCAATATAAAGGACAACTCTCTATCCCCGCGCGTTTGGACGGGAGAGGCCGGCAAAAATTCAAAAAATGGTCATTTTGACCTTTCAAAACAGACTTTTTTCTACACAAGGAGAACCAAGCGGCTCAGAGGCCCGCCCTTTTAACTGTAGCATCCCAGCATCTTCCCTAGTAATCACCGCAAAAATCCAGCAAATCCGTCGCACTTTTTTCTAGGCCCAATTTTTGGGTACCTAAAATTTTTGAGTCTCTAAATCCGGAAATAATGGCCGTACCGAGGAACGAGATGCGGCCCTGTATTCCCCATTGACTTGCTTCTTGCACGATAGCATCAAAATGGCAATCGCGAACACTTTCTGATTTTCGAGAAAAAAAGGGGAAGGGTTTAAACCACTATTCCGCCGACATTCTAGCCGCCATTGCTCCGCAGTACGTATAGTTACGACAAAGCCGATGAGTGCGTTTAATACAGCTCGTCCAACTCTATCTTCAATATAAAGGACAACTCTCTATCCCCGCGCGTTTGGACGGGAGAGGCCGGCAAAAATTTAAAAAATGGTCATTTTGACCTTCCAAAACAGACTTTTTTCTACACAAGGAGAACCAAGCGGCTCAGGGGCCGCCCTTTTAACTGTAGCATCCCAGCATCTTCCCTAGTAATCACCGCAAAAATCCAGCAAATCCGTCGCACTTTTTCCTAGGCCCAATTTTTGGGTACCTAAAATTTTTGAGTCTCTAAATCCGGAAATAATGGCCGTACCGAGGAACGAGATGCGGCCCTGTATTCCCCATTGACTTGCTTCTTGCACGATAGCATCAAAATGGCAATCGCGAACACTTTCTGATTTTCGAGAAAAAAAGGGGAAGGGTTTAAACCACTATTCCGCCGACATTCTAGCCGCCATTGCAGTACGTATAGTTACGACAAAGCCGATGAGTGCGTTGAATACAGCTCGTCCAACTCTATCTTCAATATAAAGGACAACTCTCTATCCCCGCGCGTTTGGACGGGAGAGGCCGGCAAAATTTCAAAAAATGGTAATTTTGACCTTCCAAAACAGACTTTTTTCTACACAAGGAGAACCAAGCGGCTCAGAGGCCCGCCCTTTTAACTGTAGCATCCCAGCATCTTGCCTAGTAATCACCGCAAAAATCCAGCAAATCCGTCGCACATTTTTCTAGGCCCAATTTTTGGGTACCTAAAATTTTTGAGTCTCTAAATCCGGAAATAATGGCCGTACCGAGGAACGGGATGCGGCCCTGTATTCCCCATTGACTTGCTTCTTGCACGATAGCATCAAAATGGCAATCGCGAACACTTTCTGATTTTCGAGAAAAAAAGGGGAAGGGTTTAAACCACTATTCCGCCGACATTCTAGCCGCCATCGCTCCGCAGTACGTATAGTTACGACAAAGCCGATGAGTGCGTTTAATACAGCTCGTCCAACTCTATCTTCAATATAAAGGACAACTCTCTATCCCCCAAAACAGACTTTTTTCTACACAAGGAGAACCAAGCGGCTCAGAGGCCCGCCCTTTTAACTGTAGCATCCCAGCATCTTCCCTAGTAATCACCGCAAAAATCCAGCAAATCCGTCGCACTTTTTTCTAGGCCCAATTTTTGGGTACCTAAAATTTTTGAATCTCTAAATCCGGAAATAATGGCCGTACCGAGGAACGGGATGCGGCCCTGTATTCCCCATTGACTTGCTTCTTGCACGATAGCATCAAAATGGCAATCGCGAACACTTTATGATTTTCGAGAAGAAAAGGGGAAGGGTTTAAACCACTATTCCGCCGACATTCTAGCCGCCATTGCTCCGCAGTACGTATAGTTACGACAAAGCCGATGAGTGCGTTGAATACAGCTCGTCCAACTCTATCTTCAGTATAAAGGACACCTCTCTATCCCAGCGCGTTTGGACGGGAGAGGCAGGAAAATTTTCAAAAAATGGTCATTTTGACCTTCCAAAACAGACTTTTTTCTACACAAGGAGAACCAAGCGGCTCAGAGGCCCGCCCTTTTAACTGTAGCATCCCAGCATCTTCCCTAGTAATCACCGCAAAAATCCAGCAAATCCGTCGCACTTTCTTCTAGGCCCAATTTTTGGGTACCTAAAATTTTTGAGTCTCTAAATCCGGAAATAATGGCCGTACCGAGGAACGGGATGCGGCCCTGTATTCCCCATTGACTTGCTTCTTACACGATAGCATCAAAATGGCAATCGCGAACATTTTATGATTTTCGAGAAAAAAAGGGGAAGGGTTTAAACCACTATTCCGCCGACATTCTAGCCGCCATTGCTCCGCAGTACGTATAGTTACGACAAAGCCGATGAGTGCGTTGAATACAGCTCGTCCAACTTTATCTTCAGTACAAAGGACAACTCTCTATCCCCGCGCGTTTGGACGGGAGGCAGGCAAAATTTCAAAAAATGGTCATTTTGACCTTCCAAAACAGACTTTTTTCTACACAAGGAGAACCAAGCGGCTCAGAGGCCCGCCCTTTTAACTGTAGCATCCCAGCATCTTCCCTAGTAATCACCGCAAAAATCCAGCAAATCCGTCGCACTTTCTTCTAGGCCCAATTTTTGGGTACCTAAAATTTTTGAGTCTCTAAATCCGGAAATAATGGCCGTACCGAGGAACGGGATGCGGCCCTGTATTCCCCATTGACTTGCTTCTTACACGATAGCATCAAAATGGCAATCGCGAACACTTTCTGATTTTCGAGAAAAAAAGGGGAAGGGTTTAAACCACTATTCCGCCGACATTATAGCCGCCATTGCTCCGCAGTACGTATAGTTACGACAAAGACGATGAGTGCGTTGAATACAGCTCGTCCAACTCTATCTTCAGTACAAAGGACAACTCTCTATCCCCGCGCGTTTGGACGGGAGGCAGGCAAAATTTCAAAAAATGGTCATTTTGACCTTCCAAAACAGACTTTTTTCTACACAAGGAGAACCAAGCGGCTCAGAGGCCCGACCTTTTAACTGTAACATCCCTGCATCTTCCCTAGTAATCACCGCAAAAATCCAGCAAATGCGTCGCACTTTTTTCTAGGCCCAATTTTTGGGTACCTAAAATTTTTGAGTCTCTAAATCCGGAAATAATGGCCGTACCGAGGAACGGGATGCGGCCCTGTATTCCCCATTGACTTGCTTCTTGCACGATAGCATCAAAATGGCAATCGCGAACACTTTCTGATTTTCGAGAAAAATAGGGGAAGGGTTTAAACCACTATTCCGCCGACATTCTAGCCGCCATTGCTCCGCAGTACGTATAGTTACGACAAAGCCGATGAGTGCGTTTAATACAGCTCGTCCAACTCTATCTTCAATATAAAGGACAACTCTCTATCCCCGCGCGTTTGGACGGGAGAGGCCGGCAAAATTTCAAAAAATGGTAATTTTGACCTTCCAAAACAGACTTTCTTCTACACAAGGAGAACCAAGCGGCTCAGAGGCCCGCCCTTTTAACTGTAGCATCCCAGCATCTTCCCTAGTAATCACCGCAAAAATCCAGCAAATCCGTCGCACTTTTTCCTAGGCCCAATTTTTGGGTACCTAAAATTTTTGAGTCTCTATATCCGGAAATAATGGCCGTACCGAGGAACGAGATGCGGCCCTGTATTCCCCATTGACTTGCTTCTTGCACGATAGCATCAAAATGGCAATCGCGAACACTTTCTGATTTTCGAGAAAAAAAGGGGAAGGGTTTAAACCACTATTCCGCCGACATTCTAGCCGCCATTGCTCCGCAGTACGTATAGTTACGACAAAGCCGATGAGTGCGTTGAATACAGCTCGTCCAACTCTATCTTCAATATAAAGGACAACTCTCTATCCCCGCGCGTTTGGACGGGAGAGGCCGGCAAAATTTCAAAAAATGGTAATTTTGACCTTCCAAAACAGACTTTTTTCTACACAAGGAGAACCAAGCGGCTCAGAGGCCCGCCCTTTTAACTGTAGCATCCCAGCATCTTCCCTAGTAATCACCGCAAAAAGCCAGCAAATCCGTCGCACTTTTTCTAGGCCCAATTCTTGGGTACCTAAAATTTTTGAGTCTCTAAATCCGGAAATAATGGCCGTACCGAGGAACGGGATGCGGCCCTGTATTCCCCATTGACTTGCTTCTTACACGATAGCATCAAAATGGCAATCGCGAACACTTTCTGATTTTCGAGAAAAAAAGGGGAAGGGTTTAAAACCACTATTCCGCCGACATTCTAGCCGCCATTGCTCCGCAGTACGTATAGTTACGACAAAGCCGATGAGTGCGTTGAATACAGCTCGTCCAACTCTATCTTCAATATAAAGGACAACTCTCTATCCCCGCGCGTTTGGACGGGAGAGGCCGGCAAAATTTCAAAAAATGGTAATTTTGACCTTCCAAAACAGACTTTCTTCTACACAAGGAGAACCAAGCGGCTCAGAGGCCCGCCCTTTTAACTGTAGCATCCCAGCATCTTCCCTAGTAATCACCGCAAAAATCCAGCAAATCCGTCGCACTTTTTCCTAGGCCCAATTTTTGGGTACCTAAAATTTTTGAGTCTCTATATCCGGAAATAATGGCCGTACCGAGGAACGAGATGCGGCCCTGTATTCCCCATTGACTTGCTTCTTGCACGATAGCATCAAAATGGCAATCGCGAACACTTTCTGAATTTCGAGAAAAAAAGGGGAAGGGTTTAAGCCTTTTTTCTACACAAGGAGAACCAAGCGGCTCAGAGGCCCGCCCTTTTAACTGTAGCATCCCAGCATCTTCCCTAGTAATCACCGCAAAAATCCAGCAAATCCGTCGCACTTTTTTCTAGGCCCAATTTTTGGGTACCTAAAATTTTTGAGTCTCTAAATCCGGAAATAATGGCCGTACCAAGGAACGAGATGCGGCCCTGTATTCCCCATTGACTTGCTTCTTGCACGATAGCATCAAAATGGCAATCGCGAACACTTTCTGATTTTCGAGAAAAAAAGGGGAACCACTATTCCGCCGACATTCTAGCCGCCATTGCTCCGCAGTACGTATAGTTACGACAAAGCCGATGAGTGCGTTGAATACAGCTCGTCCAACTCTATCTTCAGTACAAAGGACAACTCTCTATCCCCGCGCGTTTGGACGGGAGGCAGGCAAAATTTCAAAAAATGGTCATTTTGACCTTCCAAAACAGACTTTTTTCTACACAAGGAGAACCAAGCGGCTCAGAGGCCCGCCCTTTTAACTGTAGCATCCCAGCATCTTCCCTAGTAATCACCGCAAAAATCCAGCAAATCCGTCGTACTTTTTTCTAGGCCCTATTTTTGGGTACCTAAAATTTTTGAGTCTCTAAATCCGGAAATAATGGCCGTACCGAGGAACGGGATGCGGCCCTGTATTCCCCATTGACTTGCTTCTTGCACGATAGCATCAAAATGGCAATCGCGAACACTTTCTGATTTTCGAGAAAAAAAGGGGAAGGGTTTAAACCACTATTCCGCCGACATTCTAGCCGCCATTGCTCCGCAGTACGTATAGTTACGACAAAGCCGATGAGTGCGTTTAATACAGCTCGTCCAACTCTATCTTCAATATAAAGGACAACTCTCTATCCCCGCGCGTTTGGACGGGAGAGGCCGGCAAAAATTCAAAAAATGGTCATTTTGACCTTTCAAAACAGACTTTTTTCTACACAAGGAGAACCAAGCGGCTGAGAGGCCCGCCCTTTTAACTGTAGCATCCCAGCATCTTCCCTAGTAATCACCGCAAAAATCCAGCAAATCCGTCGCACTTTTTTCTAGGCCCAATTTTTGGGTACCTAAAATTTTTGAGTCTCTAAATCCGGAAATAATGGCCGTACCGAGGAACGAGATGCGGCCCTGTATTCCCCATTGACTTGCTTCTTGCACGATAGCATCAAAATGGCAATCGCGAACACTTTCTGATTTTCGAGAAAAAAAGGGGAACCACTATTCCGCCGACATTCTAGCCGCCATTGCTCCGCAGTACGTATAGTTACGACAAAGCCGATGAGTGCGTTTAATACAGCTCGTCCAACTCTATCTTCAATATAAAGGACAACTCTCTATCCCCGCGCGTTTGGACGGGAGAGGCCGGCAAAAATTTAAAAAATGGTCATTTTGACCTTCCAAAACAGACTTTTTTCTACACAAGGAGAACCAAGCGGCTCAGGGGCCGCCCTTTTAACTGTAGCATCCCAGCATCTTCCCTAGTAATCACCGCAAAAATCCAGCAAATCCGTCGCACTTTTTCCTAGGCCCAATTTTTGGGTACCTAAAATTTTTGAGTCTCTAAATCCGGAAATAATGGCCGTACCGAGGAACGAGATGCGGCCCTGTATTCCCCATTGACTTGCTTCTTGCACGATAGCATCAAAATGGCAATCGCGAACACTTTCTGATTTTCGAGAAAAAAAGGGGAAGGGTTTAAACCACTATTCCGCCGACATTCTAGCCGCCATTGCAGTACGTATAGTTACGACAAAGCCGATGAGTGCGTTGAATACAGCTCGTCCAACTCTATCTTCAATATAAAGGACAACTCTCTATCCCCGCGCGTTTGGACGGGAGAGGCCGGCAAAATTTCAAAAAATGGTAATTTTGACTTTCCAAAACAGACTTTTTTCTACACAAGGAGAACCAAGCGGCTCAGAGGCCCGCCCTTTTAACTGTAGCATCCCAGCATCTTGCCTAGTAATCACCGCAAAAATCCAGCAAATCCGTCGCACATTTTTCTAGGCCCAATTTTTGGGTACCTAAAATTTTTGAGTCTCTAAATCCGGAAATAATGGCCGTACCGAGGAACGGGATGCGGCCCTGTATTCCCCATTGACTTGCTTCTTGCACGATAGCATCAAAATGGCAATCGCGAACACTTTCTGATTTTCGAGAAAAAAAGGGGAAGGGTTTAAACCACTATTCCGCCGACATTCTAGCCGCCATCGCTCCGCAGTACGTATAGTTACGACAAAGCCGATGAGTGCGTTTAATACAGCTCGTCCAACTCTATCTTCAATATAAAGGACAACTCTCTATCCCCCAAAACAGACTTTTTTCTACACAAGGAGAACCAAGCGGCTCAGAGGCCCGCCCTTTTAACTGTAGCATCCCAGCATCTTCCCTAGTAATCACCGCAAAAATCCAGCAAATCCGTCGCACTTTTTTCTAGGCCCAATTTTTGGGTACCTAAAATTTTTGAATCTCTAAATCCGGAAATAATGGCCGTACCGAGGTACGGGATGCGGCCCTGTATTCCCCATTGACTTGCTTCTTGCACGATAGCATCAAAATGGCAATCGCGAACACTTTATGATTTTCGAGAAGAAAAGGGGAAGGGTTTAAACCACTATTCCGCCGACATTCTAGCCGCCATTGCTCCGCAGTACGTATAGTTACGACAAAGCCGATGAGTGCGTTGAATACAGCTCGTCCAACTCTATCTTCAGTATAAAGGACAACTCTCTATCCCAGCGCGTTTGGACGGGAGAGGCAGGAAAATTTTCAAAAAATGGTCATTTTGACCTTCCAAAACAGACTTTTTTCTACACAAGGAGAACCAAGCGGCTCAGAGGCCCGCCCTTTTAACTGTAGCATCCCAGCATCTTCCCTAGTAATCACCGCAAAAATCCAGCAAATCCGTCGCACTTTCTTCTAGGCCCAATTTTTGGGTACCTAAAATTTTTGAGTCTCTAAATCCGGAAATAATGGCCGTACCGAGGAACGGGATGCGGCCCTGTATTCCCCATTGACTTGCTTCTTACACGATAGCATCAAAATGGCAATCGCGAACATTTTATGATTTTCGAGAAAAAAAGGGGAAGGGTTTAAACCACTATTCCGCCGACATTCTAGCCGCCATTGCTCCGCAGTACGTATAGTTACGACAAAGCCGATGAGTGCGTTGAATACAGCTCGTCCAACTTTATCTTCAGTACAAAGGACAACTCTCTATCCCCGCGCGTTTGGACGGGAGGCAGGCAAAATTTCAAAAAATGGTCATTTTGACCTTCCAAAACAGACTTTTTTCTACACAAGGAGAACCAAGCGGCTCAGAGGCCCGCCCTTTTAACTGTAGCATCCCAGCATCTTCCCTAGTAATCACCGCAAAAATCCAGCAAATCCGTCGCACTTTTTTCTAGGCCCAATTTTTGGGTACCTAAAATTTTTGAGTCTCTAAATCCGGAAATAATGGCCGTACCGAGGAACGAGATGCGGCCCTGTATTCCCCATTGACTTGCTTCTTGCACGATAGCATCAAAATGGCAATCGCGAACACTTTCTGATTTTCGAGAAAAAAAGGGGAAGGGTTTAAACCACTATTCCGCCGACATTCTAGCCACCATTGCTCCGCAGTACGTATAGTTACGACAAAGCCGATGAGTGCGTTGAATACAGCTCGTCCAACTCTATCTTCAATATAAAGGACAACTCTCTATCCCCGCGCGTTTGGACGGGAGAGGCCGGCAAAATTTCAAAAAATGGTAATTTTGACCTTCCAAAACAGACTTTTTTCTACACAAGGAGAACCAAGCGGCTCAGAGGCCCGCCCTTTTAACTGTAGCATCCCAGCATCTTCCCTAGTAATCACCGCAAAAATCCAGCAAATCCGTCGCACTTTTTTCTAGGCCCAATTTTTGGGTACCTAAAATTTTTGAGTCTCTAAATCCGGAAATAATGGCCGTACCGAGGAACGAGATGCGGCCCTGTATTCCCCATTGACTTGCTTCTTGCACGATAGCATCAAAATGGCAATCGCGAACACTTTCTGATTTTCGAGAAAAAAAGGGGAAGGGTTTAAACCACTATTCCGCCGACATTCTAGCCGCCATTGCTCCGCAGTACGTATAGTTACGACAAAGCCGATGAGTGCGTTGAATACAGCTCGTCCAACTCTATCTTCAGTATAAAGGACAACTCTCTATCCCCGCGCGTTTGGACGGGAGAGGCCGGGAAAATTTCAAAAAATGGTAATTTTGACCTTCCAAAACAGACTTTTTTCTACACAAGGAGAACCAAGCGGCTCAGAGGCCCGCCCTTTTAACTGTAGCATCCCAGCATCTTCCCTAGTAATCACCGCAAAAAGCCAGCAAATCCGTCGCACTTTTTCTAGGCCCAATTCTTGGGTACCTAAAATTTTTGAGTCTCTAAATCCGGAAATAATGGCCGTACCGAGGAACGGGATGCGGCCCTGTATTCCCCATTGACTTGCTTCTTACACGATAGCATCAAAATGGCAATCGCGAACACTTTCTGATTTTCGAGAAAAAAAGGGGAAGGGTTTAAAACCACTATTCCGCCGACATTCTAGCCGCCATTGCTCCGCAGTACGTATAGTTACGACAAAGCCGATGAGTGCGTTGAATACAGCTCGTCCAACTCTATCTTCAATATAAAGGACAACTCTCTATCCCCGCGCGTTTGGACGGGAGAGGCCGGCAAAATTTCAAAAAATGGTAATTTTGACCTTCCAAAACAGACTTTCTTCCACACAAGGAGAACCAAGCGGCTCAGAGGCCCGCCCTTTTAACTGTAGCATCCCAGCATCTTCCCTAGTAATCACCGCAAAAATCCAGCAAATCCGTCGCACTTTTTCCTAGGCCCAATTTTTGGGTACCTAAAATTTTTGAGTCTCTATATCCGGAAATAATGGCCGTACCGAGGAACGAGATGCGGCCCTGTATTCCCCATTGACTTGCTTCTTGCACGATAGCATCAAAATGGCAATCGCGAACACTTTCTGATTTTCGAGAAAAAAAGGGGAAGGGTTTAAACCACTATTCCGCCGACATTCTAGCCGCCATTGCTCCGCAGTACGTATAGTTACGACAAAGCCGATGAGTGCGTTGAATACACCTCGTCCAACTCTATCTTCAATATAAAGGACAACTCTCTATCCCCGCGCGTTTGGACGGGAGAGGCCGGCAAAATTTCAAAAAATGGTAATTTTGACGTTCCAAAACAGACTTTTTTCTACACAAGGAGAACCAAGCGGCTCAGAGGCCCGCCCTTTTAACTGTAGCATCCCAGCATCTTCCCTAGTAATCACCGCAAAAAGCCAGCAAATCCGTCGCACTTTTTCTAGGCCCAATTCTTGGGTACCTAAAATTTTTGAGTCTCTAAATCCGGAAATAATGGCCGTACCGAGGAACGGGATGCGGCCCTGTATTCCCCATTGACTTGCTTCTTACACGATAGCATCAATATGGCAATCGCGAACACTTTCTGATTTTCGAGAAAAAAAGGGGAAGGGTTTAAAACCACTATTCCGCCGACATTCTAGCCGCCATTGCTCCGCAGTACGTATAGTTACGACAAAGCCGATGAGTGCGTTGAATACAGCTCGTCCAACTCTATCTTTAATATAAAGGACAACTCTCTATCCCCGCGCGTTTGGACGGGAGAGGCCGAAAAAAAAAAAATGGTCATTTTGACCTTCCAAAACAGACTTTTTTCTACACAAGGAGAACCAAGCGGCTCAGAGGCCCGCCCTTTTAACTGTAGCATCCCAGCATCTTCCCTAGTAATCACCGCAAAAATCCAGCAAATCCGTCGCACTTTCTTCTAGGCCCAATTTTTGGGTACCTAAAATTTTTGAGTCTCTAAATCCGGAAATAATGGCCGTACCGAGGAACGGGATGCGGCCCTGTATTCCCCATTGACTTGCTTCTTACACGATAGCATCAAAATGGCAATCGCGAACACTTTCTGATTTTCGAGAAAAAAAGGGGAAGGGTTTAAACCACTATTCCGCCGACATTCTAGCCGCCATCGCTCCGCAGTACGTATAGTTACGACAAAGCCGATGAGTGCGTTTAATACAGCTCGTCCAACTCTATCTTCAATATAAAGGACAACTCTCTATCCCCCAAAACAGACTTTTTTCTACACAAGGAGAACCAAGCGGCTCAGAGGCCCGCCCTTTTAACTGTAGCATCCCAGCATCTTCCCTAGTAATCACCGCAAAAATCCAGCAAATCCGTCGCACTTTTTTCTAGGCCCAATTTTTGGGTACCTAAAATTTTTGAATCTCTAAATCCGGAAATAATGGCCGTACCGAGGTACGGGATGCGGCCCTGTATTCCCCATTGACTTGCTTCTTGCACGATAGCATCAAAATGGCAATCGCGAACACTTTATGATTTTCGAGAAGAAAAGGGGAAGGGTTTAAACCACTATTCCGCCGACATTCTAGCCGCCATTGCTCCGCAGTACGTATAGTTACGACAAAGCCGATGAGTGCGTTGAATACAGCTCGTCCAACTCTATCTTCAGTATAAAGGACAACTCTCTATCCCAGCGCGTTTGGACGGGAGAGGCAGGAAAATTTTCAAAAAATGGTCATTTTGACCTTCCAAAACAGACTTTTTTCTACACAAGGAGAACCAAGCGGCTCAGAGGCCCGCCCTTTTAACTGTAGCATCCCAGCATCTTCCCTAGTAATCACCGCAAAAATCCAGCAAATCCGTCGCACTTTCTTCTAGGCCCAATTTTTGGGTACCTAAAATTTTTGAGTCTCTAAATCCGGAAATAATGGCCGTACCGAGGAACGGGATGCGGCCCTGTATTCCCCATTGACTTGCTTCTTACACGATAGCATCAAAATGGCAATCGCGAACATTTTATGATTTTCGAGAAAAAAAGGGGAAGGGTTTAAACCACTATTCCGCCGACATTCTAGCCGCCATTGCTCCGCAGTACGTATAGTTACGACAAAGCCGATGAGTGCGTTGAATACAGCTCGTCCAACTTTATCTTCAGTACAAAGGACAACTCTCTATCCCCGCGCGTTTGGACGGGAGGCAGGCAAAATTTCAAAAAATGGTCATTTTGACCTTCCAAAACAGACTTTTTTCTACACAAGGAGAACCAAGCGGCTCAGAGGCCCGCCCTTTTAACTGTAGCATCCCAGCATCTTCCCTAGTAATCACCGCAAAAATCCAGCAAATCCGTCGCACTTTTTTCTAGGCCCAATTTTTGGGTACCTAAAATTTTTGAGTCTCTAAATCCGGAAATAATGGCCGTACCGAGGAACGAGATGCGGCCCTGTATTCCCCATTGACTTGCTTCTTGCACGATAGCATCAAAATGGCAATCGCGAACACTTTCTGATTTTCGAGAAAAAAAGGGGAAGGGTTTAAACCACTATTCCGCCGACATTCTAGCCACCATTGCTCCGCAGTACGTATAGTTACGACAAAGCCGATGAGTGCGTTGAATACAGCTCGTCCAACTCTATCTTCAATATAAAGGACAACTCTCTATCCCCGCGCGTTTGGACGGGAGAGGCCGGCAAAATTTCAAAAAATGGTAATTTTGACCTTCCAAAACAGACTTTTTTCTACACAAGGAGAACCAAGCGGCTCAGAGGCCCGCCCTTTTAACTGTAGCATCCCAGCATCTTCCCTAGTAATCACCGCAAAAATCCAGCAAATCCGTCGCACTTTTTTCTAGGCCCAATTTTTGGGTACCTAAAATTTTTGAGTCTCTAAATCCGGAAATAATGGCCGTACCGAGGAACGAGATGCGGCCCTGTATTCCCCATTGACTTGCTTCTTGCACGATAGCATCAAAATGGCAATCGCGAACACTTTCTGATTTTCGAGAAAAAAAGGGGAAGGGTTTAAACCACTATTCCGCCGACATTCTAGCCGCCATTGCTCCGCAGTACGTATAGTTACGACAAAGCCGATGAGTGCGTTGAATACAGCTCGTCCAACTCTATCTTCAGTATAAAGGACAACTCTCTATCCCCGCGCGTTTGGACGGGAGAGGCCGGGAAAATTTCAAAAAATGGTAATTTTGACCTTCCAAAACAGACTTTTTTCTACACAAGGAGAACCAAGCGGCTCAGAGGCCCGCCCTTTTAACTGTAGCATCCCAGCATCTTCCCTAGTAATCACCGCAAAAAGCCAGCAAATCCGTCGCACTTTTTCTAGGCCCAATTCTTGGGTACCTAAAATTTTTGAGTCTCTAAATCCGGAAATAATGGCCGTACCGAGGAACGGGATGCGGCCCTGTATTCCCCATTGACTTGCTTCTTACACGATAGCATCAAAATGGCAATCGCGAACACTTTCTGATTTTCGAGAAAAAAAGGGGAAGGGTTTAAAACCACTATTCCGCCGACATTCTAGCCGCCATTGCTCCGCAGTACGTATAGTTACGACAAAGCCGATGAGTGCGTTGAATACAGCTCGTCCAACTCTATCTTCAATATAAAGGACAACTCTCTATCCCCGCGCGTTTGGACGGGAGAGGCCGGCAAAATTTCAAAAAATGGTAATTTTGACCTTCCAAAACAGACTTTCTTCCACACAAGGAGAACCAAGCGGCTCAGAGGCCCGCCCTTTTAACTGTAGCATCCCAGCATCTTCCCTAGTAATCACCGCAAAAATCCAGCAAATCCGTCGCACTTTTTCCTAGGCCCAATTTTTGGGTACCTAAAATTTTTGAGTCTCTATATCCGGAAATAATGGCCGTACCGAGGAACGAGATGCGGCCCTGTATTCCCCATTGACTTGCTTCTTGCACGATAGCATCAAAATGGCAATCGCGAACACTTTCTGATTTTCGAGAAAAAAAGGGGAAGGGTTTAAACCACTATTCCGCCGACATTCTAGCCGCCATTGCTCCGCAGTACGTATAGTTACGACAAAGCCGATGAGTGCGTTGAATACACCTCGTCCAACTCTATCTTCAATATAAAGGACAACTCTCTATCCCCGCGCGTTTGGACGGGAGAGGCCGGCAAAATTTCAAAAAATGGTAATTTTGACGTTCCAAAACAGACTTTTTTCTACACAAGGAGAACCAAGCGGCTCAGAGGCCCGCCCTTTTAACTGTAGCATCCCAGCATCTTCCCTAGTAATCACCGCAAAAAGCCAGCAAATCCGTCGCACTTTTTCTAGGCCCAATTCTTGGGTACCTAAAATTTTTGAGTCTCTAAATCCGGAAATAATGGCCGTACCGAGGAACGGGATGCGGCCCTGTATTCCCCATTGACTTGCTTCTTACACGATAGCATCAATATGGCAATCGCGAACACTTTCTGATTTTCGAGAAAAAAAGGGGAAGGGTTTAAAACCACTATTCCGCCGACATTCTAGCCGCCATTGCTCCGCAGTACGTATAGTTACGACAAAGCCGATGAGTGCGTTGAATACAGCTCGTCCAACTCTATCTTTAATATAAAGGACAACTCTCTATCCCCGCGCGTTTGGACGGGAGAGGCCGAAAAAAAAAAAATGGTCATTTTGACCTTCCAAAACAGACTTTTTTCTACACAAGGAGAACCAAGCGGCTCAGAGGCCCGCCCTTTTAACTGTAGCATCCCAGCATCTTCCCTAGTAATCACCGCAAAAATCCAGCAAATCCGTCGCACTTTCTTCTAGGCCCAATTTTTGGGTACCTAAAATTTTTGAGTCTCTAAATCCGGAAATAATGGCCGTACCGAGGAACGGGATGCGGCCCTGTATTCCCCATTGACTTGCTTCTTACACGATAGCATCAAAATGGCAATCGCGAACACTTTCTGATTTTCGAGAAAAAAAGGGGAAGGGTTTAAACCACTATTCCGCCGACATTCTAGCCGCCATTGCTCCGCAGTACGTATAGTTACGACAAAGCCGATGAGTGCGTTGAATACAGCTCGTCCAACTCTATCTTCAGTATAAAGGACAACTCTCTATCCCCGCGCGTTTGGACGGGAGAGGCCGGGAAAATTTCAAAAAATGGTAATTTTGACCTTCCAAAACAGACTTTTTTCTACACAAGGAGAACCAAGCGGCTCAGAGGCCCGCCCTTTTAACTGTAGCATCCCAGCATCTTCCCTAGTAATCACCGCAAAAAGCCAGCAAATCCGTCGCACTTTTTCTAGGCCCAATTCTTGGGTACCTAAAATTTTTGAGTCTCTAAATCCGGAAATAATGGCCGTACCGAGGAACGGGATGCGGCCCTGTATTCCCCATTGACTTGCTTCTTACACGATAGCATCAAAATGGCAATCGCGAACACTTTCTGATTTTCGAGAAAAAAAGGAGAAGGGTTTAAAACCACTATTCCGCCGACATTCTAGCCGCCATTGCTCCGCAGTACGTATAGTTACGACAAAGCCGATGAGTGCGTTGAATACAGCTCGTCCAACTCTATCTTCAATATAAAGGACAACTCTCTATCCCCGCGCGTTTGGACGGGAGAGGCCGGCAAAATTTCAAAAAATGGTAATTTTGACCTTCCAAAACAGACTTTCTTCCACACAAGGAGAACCAAGCGGCTCAGAGGCCCGCCCTTTTAACTGTAGCATCCCAGCATCTTCCCTAGTAATCACCGCAAAAATCCAGCAAATCCGTCGCACTTTTTCCTAGGCCCAATTTTTGGGTACCTAAAATTTTTGAGTCTCTATATCCGGAAATAATGGCCGTACCGAGGAACGAGATGCGGCCCTGTATTCCCCATTGACTTGCTTCTTGCACGATAGCATCAAAATGGCAATCGCGAACACTTTCTGATTTTCGAGAAAAAAAGGGGAAGGGTTTAAACCACTATTCCGCCGACATTCTAGCCGCCATTGCTCCGCAGTACGTATAGTTACGACAAAGCCGATGAGTGCGTTGAATACACCTCGTCCAACTCTATCTTCAATATAAAGGACAACTCTCTATCCCCGCGCGTTTGGACGGGAGAGGCCGGCAAAATTTCAAAAAATGGTAATTTTGACGTTCCAAAACAGACTTTTTTCTACACAAGGAGAACCAAGCGGCTCAGAGGCCCGCCCTTTTAACTGTAGCATCCCAGCATCTTCCCTAGTAATCACCGCAAAAAGCCAGCAAATCCGTCGCACTTTTTCTAGGCCCAATTCTTGGGTACCTAAAATTTTTGAGTCTCTAAATCCGGAAATAATGGCCGTACCGAGGAACGGGATGCGGCCCTGTATTCCCCATTGACTTGCTTCTTACACGATAGCATCAATATGGCAATCGCGAACACTTTCTGATTTTCGAGAAAAAAAGGGGAAGGGTTTAAAACCACTATTCCGCCGACATTCTAGCCGCCATTGCTCCGCAGTACGTATAGTTACGACAAAGCCGATGAGTGCGTTGAATACAGCTCGTCCAACTCTATCTTTAATATAAAGGACAACTCTCTATCCCCGCGCGTTTGGACGGGAGAGGCCGAAAAAAAAAAAATGGTCATTTTGACCTTCCAAAACAGACTTTTTTCTACACAAGGAGAACCAAGCGGCTCAGAGGCCCGCCCTTTTAACTGTAGCATCCCAGCATCTTCCCTAGTAATCACCGCAAAAATCCAGCAAATCCGTCGCACTTTCTTCTAGGCCCAATTTTTGGGTACCTAAAATTTTTGAGTCTCTAAATCCGGAAATAATGGCCGTACCGAGGAACGGGATGCGGCCCTGTATTCCCCATTGACTTGCTTCTTACACGATAGCATCAAAATGGCAATCGCGAACACTTTCTGATTTTCGAGAAAAAAAGGGGAAGGGTTTAAACCACTATTCCGCCGACATTCTAGCCGCCATTGCTCCGCAGTACGTATAGTTACGACAAAGCCGATGAGTGCGTTGAATACAGCTCGTCCAACTCTATCTTCAGTATAAAGGACAACTCTCTATACCCGCGCGTTTGGACGGGAGAGGCCGGCAAAATTTCAAGAAATGGTAATTTTGACCTTCCAAAACAGACTTTTTTCTACACAAGGAGAACCAAGCGGCTCAGAGGCCCGCCCTTTTAACTGTAGCATCCCAGCATCTTCCCTAGTAATCACCGCAAAAATCCAGCAAATCCGTCGCACTTTTTTCTAGGCCCAATTTTTGGGTACCTAAAATTTTTGAGTCTCTAAATCCGGAAATAATGGCCGTACCAAGGAACGAGATGCGGCCCTGTATTCCCCATTGACTTGCTTCTTGCACGATAGCATCAAAATGGCAATCGCGAACACTTTCTGATTTTCGAGAAAAAAAGGGGAACCACTATTCCGCCGACATTCTAGCCGCCATTGCTCCGCAGTACGTATAGTTACGACAAAGCCGATGAGTGCGTTGAATACAGCTCGTCCAACTCTATCTTCAGTATAAAGGACAACTCTCTATCCCCGCGCGTTTGGACGGGAGAGGCCGGGAAAATTTCAAAAAATGGTAATTTTGACCTTCCAAAACAGACTTTTTTCTACACAAGGAGAACCAAGCGGCTCAGAGGCCCGCCCTTTTAACTGTAGCATCCCAGCATCTTCCCTAGTAATCACCGCAAAAAGCCAGCAAATCCGTCGCACTTTTTCTAGGCCCAATTCTTGGGTACCTAAAATTTTTGAGTCTCTAAATCCGGAAATAATGGCCGTACCGAGGAACGGGATGCGGCCCTGTATTCCCCATTGACTTGCTTCTTACACGATAGCATCAAAATGGCAATCGCGAACACTTTCTGATTTTCGAGAAAAAAAGGGGAAGGGTTTAAACCACTATTCCGCCGACATTCTAGCCGCCATTGCTCCGCAGTACGTATAGTTACGACAAAGCCGATGAGTGCGTTGAATACAGCTCGTCCAACTCTATCTTCAGTATAAAGGACAACTCTCTATCCCCGCGCGTTTGGACGGGAGAGGCCGGGAAAATTTCAAAAAATGGTAATTTTGACCTTCCAAAACAGACTTTTTTCTACACAAGGAGAACCAAGCGGCTCAGAGGCCCGCCCTTTTAACTGTAGCATCCCAGCATCTTCCCTAGTAATCACCGCAAAAAGCCAGCAAATCCGTCGCACTTTTTCTAGGCCCAATTCTTGGGTACCTAAAATTGTTGAGTCTCTAAATCCGGAAATAATGGCCGTACCGAGGAACGGGATGCGGCCCTGTATTCCCCATTGACTTGCTTCTTGCACGATAGCATCAAAATGGCAATCGCGAACACTTTCTGATTTTCGAGAAAAAAAGGGGAACCACTATTCCGCCGACATTCTAGCCGCCATTGCTCCGCAGTACGTATAGTTACGACAAAGCCGATGAGTGCGTTGAATACAGCTCGTCCAACTCTATCTTCAATATAAAGGACAACTCTCTATCCCCGCGCGTTTGGACGGGAGAGGCCGGCAAAATTTCAAAAAATGGTAATTTTGACCTTCCAAAACAGACTTTCTTCTACACAAGGAGAACCAAGCGGCTCACAGGCCCGCCCTTTTAACTGTAGCATCCCAGCATCTTCCCTAGTAATCACCGCAAAAATCCAGCAAATCCGTCGCACTTTTTCCTAGGCCCAATTTTTGGGTACCTAAAATTTTTGAGTCTCTATATCCGGAAATAATGGCCGTACCGAGGAACGAGATGCGGCCCTGTATTCCCCATTGACTTGCTTCTTGCACGATAGCATCAAAATGGCAATCGCGAACACTTTCTGATTTTCGAGAAAAAAAGGGGAAGGGTTTAAACCACTATTCCGCCGACATTCTAGCCGCCATTGCTCCGCAGTACGTATAGATACGACAAAGCCGATGAGTGCGTTGAATACACCTCGTCCAACTCTATCTTCAATATAAAGGACAACTCTCTATCCCCGCGCGTTTGGACGGGAGAGGCCGGCAAAATTTCAAAAAATGGTAATTTTGACCTTCCAAAACAGACTTTTTTCTACACAAGGAGAACCAAGCGGCTCAGAGGCCCGCCCTTTTAACAGTAGCATCCCAGCATCTTCCCTAGTAATCACCGCAAAAAGCCAGCAAATCCGTCGCACTTTTTCTAGGCCCAATTCTTGGGTACCTAAAATTTTTGAGTCTCTAAATCCGGAAATAATGGCCGTACCGAGGAACGGGATGCGGCCCTGTATTCCCCATTGACTTGCTTCTTACACGATAGCATCAATATGGCAATCGCGAACACTTTCTGATTTTCGAGAAAAAAAGGGGAAGGGTTTAAAACCACTATTCCGCCGACATTCTAGCCGCCATTGCTCCGCAGTACGTATAGTTACGACTAAGCCGATGAGTGCGTTGAATACAGCTCGTCCAACTCTATCTTCAATATAAAGGACAACTCTCTATCCCCGCGCGTTTGGACGGGAGAGGCCGAAAAAAAAAATGGTCATTTTGACCTTCCAAAACAGACTTTTTTCTACACAAGGAGAACCAAGCGGCTCAGAGGCCCGCCCTTTTAACTGTAGCATCCCAGCATCTTCCCTAGTAATCACCGCAAAAAGCCAGCAAATCCGTCGTACTTTTTTCTAGGCCCAATTTTTGGGTACCTAAAATTTTTGAGTCTCTAAATCCGGAAATAATGGCCGTACCGAGGAACGGGATGCGGCCCTGTATTCCCCATTGACTTGCTTCTTGCACGATAGCATCAAAATGGCAATCGCGAACACTTTCTGATTTTCGAGAAAAAAAGGGGAAGGGTTTAAACCACTATTCCGCCGACATTCTAGCCGCCATTGCTCCGCAGTACGTATAGTTACGACAAAGCCGATGAGTGCGTTGAATACAGCTCGTCCAACACTATCTTCAGTATAAAGGACAACTCTCTATCCCCGCGCGTTTGGACGGGAGAGGCCGACAAAATTTCAAAAAATGGTAATTTTGACCTTCCAAAACAGACTTTTTTCTACACAAGGAGAACCAAGCGGCTCAGAGGCCCGCCCTTTTAACTGTAGCATCCCAGCATCTTCCCTAGTAATCACCGCAAAAATCCAGCAAATCCGTCGCACTTTTTTCTAGGCCCAATTTTTGGGTACCTAAAATTTTTGAGTCTCTATATCCGGAAATAATGGCCGTACCGAGGAACGAGATGCGGCCCTGTATTCCCCATTGACTTGCTTCTTACACGATAGCATCAAAATGGCAATCGCGAACACTTTTCGATTTTCGAGGAAAAAAGGGGAAGGGTTTAAACCACTATTCCGCCGACATTCTAACCGCCATTGCTCCGCAGTACGTATAGTTACGACAAAGCCGATGAGTGCGTTTAATACAGCTCGTCCAACTCTATCTTCAGTATAAAGGACAACTCTCTATCCCCGCGCGTTTGGACGGGAGAGGCCGGCAAAAAAAAAAATGGTCATTTTGACCTTCCAAAACAGACTTTTTTCTACACAAGGAGAACCAAGCGGCTCAGAGGCCCGCCCTTTTAACTGTAGCATCCCAGCATCTTACCTAGTAATCACCGCAAAAATCCAGCAAATCCGTCGCACTTTCTTCTAGGCCCAATTTTTGGGTACCTAAAATTTTTGAGTCTCTAAATCCGGAAATAATGGCCGTACCGAGGAACGGGATGCGGCCCTGTATTCCCCATTGACTTGCTTCTTACACGATAGCATCAAAATGGCAATCGCGAACACTTTCTGATTTTCGAGAAAAAAAGGGGAAGGAACCACTATTCCGCCGACATTCTAGCCGCCATTGCTCCGCAGTACGTATAGTTACGACAAAGCCGATGAGTGCGTTGAATACAGCTCGTCCAACTCTATCTTCAGTATAAAGGACAACTCTCTATCCCCGCGCGTTTGGACGGGAGAGGCCGGGAAAATTTCAAAAAATGGTAATTTTGACCTTCCAAAACAGACTTTTTTCTACACAAGGAGAACCAAGCGGCTCAGAGGCCCGCCCTTTTAACTGTAGCATCCCAGCATCTTCCCTAGTAATCACCGCAAAAAGCCAGCAAATCCGTCGCACTTTTTCTAGGCCCAATTCTTGGGTACCTAAAATTTTTCAGTCTCTAAATCCGGAAATAATGGCCGTACCGAGGAACGGGATGCGGCCCTGTATTCCCCATTGACTTGCTTCTTACACGATAGCATCAATATGGCAATCGCGAACACTTTCTGATTTTCGAGAAAAAAAGGGGAAGGGTTTAAACCACTATTCCGCCGACATTCTAGCCGCCATTGCTCCGCAGTACGTATAGTTACGACAAAGCCGATGAGTGCGTTGAATACAGCTCGTCCAACTCTATCTTCAGTATAAAGGACAACTCTCTATCCCCGCGCGTTTGGACGGGAGAGGCCGGCAAAAATTAAAAAAATGGTCATTTTGACCTTCCAAAACAGACTTTTTTCTACACAAGGAGAACCAAGCGGCTCAGAGGCCCGCCCTTTTAACTGTAGCATCCCAGCATCTTCCCTAGTAATCACCGCAAAAATCCAGCAAATCCGTCGCACTTTTTTCTAGGCCCAATTTTTGGGTACCTAAAATTTTTGAGTCTCTAAATCCGGAAATAATGGCCGTACCGAGGAACGGGATGCGGCCCTGTATTCCCCATTGACTTGCTTCTTACACGATAGCATCAAAATGGCAATCGCGAACACTTTTCGATTTTCGAGGAAAAAAGGGGAAGGGTTTAAACCACTATTCCGCCGACATTCTAACCGCCATTGCTCCGCAGTACGTATAGTTACGACAAAGCCGATGAGTGCGTTTAATACAGCTCGTCCAACTCTATCTTCAGTATAAAGGACAACTCTCTATCCCCGCGCGTTTGGACGGGAGAGGCCGGCAAAAAAAAAATGGTCATTTTGACCTTCCAAAACAGACTTTTTTCTACACAAGGAGAACCAAGCGGCTCAGAGGCCCGCCCTTTTAACTGTAGCATCCCAGCATCTTCCCTAGTAATCACCGCAAAAATCCAGCAAATCCGTCGCACTTTCTTCTAGGCCCAATTTTTGGGTACCTAAAATTTTTGAGTCTCTAAATCCGGAAATAATGGCCGTACCGAGGAACGGGATGCGGCCCTGTATTCCCCATTGACTTGCTTCTTACACGATAGCATCAAAATGGCAATCGCGAACACTTTCTGATTTTCGAGAAAAAAAGGGGAAGGAACCACTATTCCGCCGACATTCTAGCCGCCATTGCTCCGCAGTACGTATAGTTACGACAAAGCCGATGAGTGCGTTTAATACAGCTCGTCCAACTCTATCTTCAGTATAAAGGACAACTCTCTATCCCCGCGCGTTTGGACGGGAGAGACCGGCAAAATTTCAAAAAATGGTCATTTTGACCTTCCAAAACAGACTTTTTTCTACACAAGGAGAACCAAGCGGCTCAGAGGCCCGCCCTTTTAACTGTAGCATCCCAGCATCTTCCCTAGTAATCACCGCAAAAATCCAGCAAATCCGTCGCACTTTTTTCTAGGCCCAATTTTTGGGTACCTAAAATTTTTGAGTCTCTAAATCCGGAAATAATGGCCGTACCGAGGAACGGGATGCGGCCCTGTATTCCCCATTGACTTGCTTCTTGCACGATAGCATCAAAATGGCAATCGCGAACACTTTCTGATTTTCGAGAAAAAAAGGGGAAGGGTTAACCACTATTCCGCCGACATTCTAGCCGCCATTGCTCCGCAGTACGTATAGTTACGACAAAGCCGATGAGTGCGTTGAATACAGCTCGTCCAACTCTATCTTCAGTATAAAGGACAACTCTCTATCCCCGCGCGTTTGGACGGGAGAGGCCGGCAAAATTTCAAAAAATGGTAATTTTGACCTTCCAAAACAGACTTTTTTCTACACAAGGAGAACCAAGCGGCTCAGAGGCCCGCCCTTTTAACTGTAGCATCCCAGCATCTTCCCTAGTAATCACCGCAAAAATCCAGCAAATCCGTCGCACTTTTTTCTAGGCCCAATTTTTGGGTACCTAAAATTTTTGAGTCTCTAAATCCGGAAATAATGGCCGTACCGAGGAACGAGATGCGGCCCTGTATTCCCCATTGACTTGCTTCTTGCACGATAGCATCAAAATGGCAATCGCGAACACTTTCTGATTTTCGAGAAAAAAAGGGGAAGAGTTTAAACCACTATTCCGCCGACATTCTAGCCGCCATTGCTCCGCAGTACGTATAGTTACGACAAAGCCGATGAGTGCGTTGAATACAGCTCGTCCAACTCTATCTTCAGTATAAAGGACAACTCTCTATCCCCGCGCGTATGGACGGGAGAGGCCGGGAAAATTTCAAAAAATGGTAATTTTGACCTTCCAAAACAGACTTTTTTCTACACAAGGAGAACCAAGCGGCTCAGAGGCCCGCCCTTTTAACTGTAGCATCCCAGCATCTTCCCTAGTAATCACCGCAAAAAGCCAGCAAATCCGTCGCACTTTTTCTAGGCCCAATTCTTGGGTACCTAAAATTTTTGAGTCTCTAAATCCGGAAATAATGGCCGTACCGACGAACGGGATGCGGCCCTGTATTCCCCATTGACTTGCTTCTCACACGATAGCATCAAAATGGCAATCGCGAACACTTTCTGATTTTCGAGAAAAAAAGGGGAAGGGTTTAAACCACTATTCCGCCGACATTCTAGCCGCCATTGCTCCGCAGTACGTATAGTTACGACAAAGCCGATGAGTGCGTTGAATACAGCTCGTCCAACTCTATCTTCAGTATAAAGGACAACCCTCTATCCCAGCGCGTTTGGACGGGAGAGGCCGGCAAAATTTCAAAAAACGGTAATTTTGACCTTCCAAAACAGACTTTTTTCTACACAAGGAGAACCAAGCGGCTCAGAGGCCCGCCCTTTTAACTGTAGCATCCCAGCATCTTCCCTAGTAATCACCGCAAAAATCCAGAAAATCCGTCGCACTTTTTTCTAGGCCCAATTTTTGCGTACCTAAAATTTTTGAGTCTCTAAATCCGGAAATAATGGCCGTCCCGAGGAACGGGATGCGGCCCTGTATTCCCCATTGACTTGCTTCTTGCACGATAGCATCAAAATGGCAATCGCGAACACTTTATGATTTTCGAGAAGAAAAGGGGAAGGGTTTTAAACCACTATTCCGCCGACATTCTAGCCGCCATTGCTCCGCAGTACGTATAGTTACGACAAAGCCGATGAGTGCGTTGAATACAGCTCGTCCAACTCTATCTTCAATATAAGGGACAACTCTCTATCCCCGCGCGTTTGGACGGGAGAGGCAGGAAAATTTTCAAAAAATGGTCATTTTGACCTTCCAAAACAGACTTTTTTCTACACAAGGAGAACCAAGCAGCTCAGAGGCCCGCCCTTTTAACTGTAGCATCCCAGCATCTTCCCTAGTAATCACCGCAAAAATCCAGCAAATCCGTCGCACTTTTTTCTAGGCCCAATTTTTGGGTACCTAAAATTTTTGAGTCTCTAAATCCGGAAATAATGGCCGTACCGAGGAACGGGATGCGGCCCTGTATTCCCCATTGACTTGCTTCTTACACGATAGCATCAAAATGGCAATCGCGAACACTTTTCGATTTTCGAGGAAAAAAGGGGAAGGGTTTAAACCACTATTCCGCCGACATTCTAACCGCCATTGCTCCGCAGTACGTATAGTTACGACAAAGCCGATGAGTGCGTTTAATACAGCTCGTCCAACTCTATCTTCAGTATAAAGGACAACTCTCTATCCCCGCGCGTTTGGACGGGAGAGGCCGGCAAAAAAAAAAAGGTCATTTTGACCTTCCAAAACAGACTTTTTTCTACACAAGGAGAACCAAGCGGCTCAGAGGCCCGCCCTTTTAACTGTAGCATCCCAGCATCTTCCCTAGTAATCACCGCAAAAATCCAGCAAATCCGTCGCACTTTCTTCTAGGCCCAATTTTTGGGTACCTAAAATTTTTGAGTCTCTAAATCCGGAAATAATGGCCGTACCGAGGAACGGGATGCGGCCCTGTATTCCCCATTGACTTGCTTCTTACACGATAGCATCAAAATGGCAATCGCGAACACTTTCTGATTTTCGAGAAAAAAAGGGGAAGGAACCACTATTCCGCCGACATTCTAGCCGCCATTGCTCCGCAGTACGTATAGTTACGACAAAGCCGATGAGTGCGTTTAATACAGCTCGTCCAACTCTATCTTCAGTATAAAGGACAACTCTCTATCCCCGCGCGTATGGACGGGAGAGGCCGGGAAAATTTCAAAAAATGGTAATTTTGACCTTCCAAAACAGACTTTTTTCTACACAAGGAGAACCAAGCGGCTCAGAGGCCCGCCCTTTTAACTGTAGCATCCCAGCATCTTCCCTAGTAATCACCGCAAAAATCCAGAAAATCCGTCGCACTTTTTTCTAGGCCCAATTTTTGCGTACCTAAAATTTTTGAGTCTCTAAATCCGGAAATAATGGCCGTACCGAGGAACGGGATGCGGCCCTGTATTCCCCATTGACTTGCTTCTTGCACGATAGCATCAAAATGGCAATCGCGAACACTTTATGATTTTCGAGAAGAAAAGGGGAAGGGTTTTAAACCACTATTCCGCCGACATTCTAGCCGCCATTGCTCCGCAGTACGTATAGTTACGACAAAGCCGATGAGTGCGTTGAATACAGCTCGTCCAACTCTATCTTCAGTATAAGGGACAACTCTCTATCCCCGCGCGTTTGGACGGGAGAGGCAGGAAAATTTTCAAAAAATGGTAATTTTGACCTTCCAAAACAGACTTTTTTCTACACAAGGAGAACCAAGCGGCTCAGAGGCCCGCCCTTTTAACTGTAGCATCCCAGCATCTTCCCTAGTAATCACCGCAAAAATCCAGCAAATCCGTCGCACATTTTTCTAGGCCCAATTTTTGGGTACCTAAAATTTTTGAGTCTCTAAATCCGGAAATAATGGCCGTACCGAGGAACGGGATGCGGCCCTGTATTCCCCATTGACTTGCTTCTTACACGATAGCATCAAAATGGCAATCGCGAACACTTTTCGATTTTCGAGGAAAAAAGGGGAAGGGTTTAAACCACTATTCCGCCGACATTCTAACCGCCATTGCTCCGCAGTACGTATAGTTACGACAAAGCCGATGAGTGCGTTTAATACAGCTCGTCCAACTCTATCTTCAGTATAAAGGACAACTCTCTATCCCCGCGCGTTTGGACGGGAGAGGCCGGCAAAAAAAAAAATGATCATTTTGACCTTCCAAAACAGACTTTTTTCTACACAAGGAGAACCAAGCGGCTCAGAGGCCCGCCCTTTTAACTGTAGCATCCCAGCATCTTCCCTAGTAATCACCGCAAAAATCCAGCAAATCCGTCGCACTTTCTTCTAGGCCCAATTTTTGGGTACCTAAAATTTTTGAGTCTCTAAATCCGGAAATAATGGCCGTACCGAGGAACGGGATGCGGCCCTGTATTCCCCATTGACTTGCTTCTTACACGATAGCATCAAAATGGCAATCGCGAACACTTTCTGATTTTCGAGAAAAAAAGTGGAAGGAACCACTATTCCGCCGACATTCTAGCCGCCATTGCTCCGCAGTACGTATAGTTACGAGAAAGCCGATGAGTGCGTTTAATACAGCTCGTCCAACTCTATCTTCAGTATAAAGGACAACTCTCTATCCCCGCGCGTTTGGACGGGAGAGACCGGCAAAATTTCAAAAAATGGTCATTTTGACCTTCCAAAACAGACTTTTTTCTACACAAGGAGAACCAAGCGGCTCAGAGGCCCGCCCTTTTAACTGTAGCATCCCAGCATCTTCCCTAGTAATCACCGCAAAAATCCAGCAAATCCGTCGCACTTTTTTCTAGGCCCAATTTTTGGGTACCTAAAATTTTTGAGTCTCTAAATCCGGAAATAATGGCCGTACCGAGGAACGGGATGCGGCCCTGTATTCCCCATTGACTTGCTTCTTGCACGATAGCATCAAAATGGCAATCGCGAACACTTTCTGATTTTCGAGAAAAAAAGGGGAAGGGTTTAAACCACTATTCCGCCGACATTCTAGCCGCCATTGCTCCGCAGTACGTATAGTTACGACAAAGCCGATGAGTGCGTTGAATACAGCTCGTCCAACTCTATCTTCAGTATAAAGGACAACTCTCTATCCCCGCGCGTTTGGACGGGAGAGGCCGGGAAAATTTCAAAAAATGGTCATTTTGACCTTCCAAAACAGACTTTTTTCTACACAAGGAGAACCAAGCGGCTCAGAGGCCCGCCCTTTTAACTGTAGCATCCCAGCATCTTCCCTAGTAATCACCGCAAAAATCCAGCAAATCCGTCGCACTTTTTTCTAGGCCCAATTTTTGGGTACCTAAAATTTTTGAGTCTCTTAATCCGGAAATAATGGCCGTACCGAGGAACGGGATGCGGCCCTGTATTCCCCATTGACTTGCTTCTTGCACGATAGCATCAAAATGGCAATCGCGAACACTTTCTGATTTTCGAGAAAAAAAGGGGAAGGGTTAACCACTATTCCGCCGACATTCTAGCCGCCATTGCTCCGCAGTACGTATAGTTACGACAAAGCCGATGTGTGCGTTGAATACAGCTCGTCCAACTCTATCTTCAGTACAAAGGAGAACTCTCTATACCCGCGCGTTTGGACGGGAGAGGCAGGCAAAATTTCAAAAAATGGTCATTTTGACCTTCCAAAACAGACTTTTTTCTACACAAGGAGAACCAAGCGGCTCAGAGGCCCGCCCTTTTAACTGTAGCATCCCAGCATCTTCCCTAGTAATCACCGCAAAAATCCAGCAAATCCGTCGCACTTTTTTCTAGGCCCAATTTTTGGGTACCTAAAATTTTTGAGTCTCTAAATCCGGAAATAATGGCCGTACCGAGGAACGGGATGCGGCCCTTTATTCCCCATTGATTTGCTTCTTGCACGATAGCATCAAAATGGCAATCGCGAACACTTTCTGATTTTCGAGAAAAAAAGGGGAAGGGTTTAAACCACTATTCCGCCGACATTCTAGCCGCCATTGCTCCGCAGTACGTATAGTTACGACAAAGCCGATGAGTGCGTTGAATACAGCTCGTCCAACTCTATCTTCAGTATAAAGGACAACTCTCTATCCCCGCGCGTATGGACAGGAGAGGCCGGGAAAATTTCAAAAAATGGTAATTTTGACCTTCCAAAACAGACTTTTTTCTACACAAGGAGAACCAAGCGGCTCAGAGGCCCGCCCTTTTAACTGTAGCATCCCAGCATCTTCCCTAGTAATCACCGCAAAAAGCCAGCAAATCCGTCGCACTTTTTCTAGGCCCAATTCTTGGGTACCTAAAATTTTTGAGTCTCTAAATCCGGAAATAATGGCCGTACCGAGGAACGGGATGCGGCCCTGTATTCCCCATTGACTTGCTTCTTACACGATAGCATCAAAATGGCAATCGCGAACACTTTCTGATTTTCGAGAAAAAAAGGGGAAGGGTTTAAACCACTATTCCGCCGACATTCTAGCCGCCATTGCTCCGCAGTACGTATAGTTACGACAAAGCCGATGAGTGCGTTGAATACAGCTCGTCCAACTCTATCTTCAGTATAAAGGACAACTCTCTATCCCCGCGCGTTTGGACGGGAGAGGCCGGCAAAATTTCAAAAAATGGTCATTTTGACCTTCCAAAACAGACTTTTTTCTACACAAGGAGAACCAAGCGGCTAAGAGGCCCGCCCTTTTAACTGTAGCATCCCAGCATCTTCCCTAGTAATCACCGCAAAAATCCAGCAAATCCGTCGCACTTTTTTCTAGGCCCAATTTTTGGGTACCTAAAATTTTTGAGTCTCTTAATCCGGAAATAATGGCCGTACCGAGGAACGGGATGCGGCCCTGTATTCCCCATTGACTTGCTTCTTGCACGATAGCATCAAAATGGCAATCGCGAACACTTTCTGATTTTCGAGAAAAAAAGGGGAAGGGTTAACCACTATTCCGCCGACATTCTAGCCGCCATTGCTCCGCAGTACGTATAGTTACGACAAAGCCGATGTGTGCGTTGAATACAGCTCGTCCAACTCTATCTTCAGTACAAAGGAGAACTCTCTATACCCGCGCGTTTGGACGGGAGAGGCAGGCAAAATTTCAAAAAATGGTCATTTTGACCTTCCAAAACAGACTTTTTTCTACACAAGGAGAACCAAGCGGCTCAGAGGCCCGCCCTTTTAACTGTAGCATCCCAGCATCTTCCCTAGTAATCACCGCAAAAATCCAGCAAATCCGTCGCACTTTTTTCTAGGCCCAATTTTTGGGTACCTAAAATTTTTGAGTCTCTAAATCCGGAAATAATGGCCGTACCGAGGAACGGGATGCGGCCCTTTATTCCCCATTGATTTGCTTCTTGCACGATAGCATCAAAATGGCAATCGCGAACACTTTCTGATTTTCGAGAAAAAAAGGGGAAGGTATATTCCGCCGACATTCTAGCCGCCATTGCTCCGCAGTACGTATAGTTACGACAAAGCCGATGAGTGCGTTTAATACAGCTCGTCCAACTCTATCTTCAGTATAAAGGACAACTCTCTATCCCCGCGCGTTTGGACGGGAGAGGCCGGCAAAAAAAAAAATGGTCATTTTGACCTTCCAAAACAGACTTTTTTCTACACAAGGAGAACCAAGCGGCTCAGAGGCCCGCCCTTTTAACTGTAGCATCCCAGCATCTTCCCTAGTAATCACCGCAAAAATCCAGCAAATCCGTCGCACTTTCTTCTAGGCCCAATTTTTGGGTACCTAAAATTTTTGAGTCTCTAAATCCGGAAATAATGGCCGTACCGAGGAACGGGATGCGGCCCTGTATTCCCCATTGACTTGCTTCTTACACGATAGCATCAAAATGGCAATCGCGAACACTTACTGATTTTCGAGAAAAAAAGGGGAAGGAACCACTATTCCGCCGACATTCTAGCCGCCATTGCTCCGCAGTACGTATAGTTACGACAAAGCCGATGAGTGCGTTTAATACAGCTCGTCCAACTCTATCTTCAGTATAAAGGACAACTCTCTATCCCCGCGCGTTTGGACGGGAGAGGCCGGGAAAATTTCAAAAAATGGTCATTTTGACCTTCCAAAACAGACTTTTTTCTACACAAGGAGAACCAAGCGGCTCAGAGGCCCGCCCTTTTAACTGTAGCATCCCAGCATCTTCCCTAGTAATCACCGCAAAAATCCAGCAAATCCGTCGCACTTTTTTCTAGGCCCAATTTTTGGGTACCTAAAATTTTTGAGTCTCTTAATCCGGAAATAATGGCCGTACCGAGGAACGGGATGCGGCCCTGTATTCCCCATTGACTTGCTTCTTGCACGATAGCATCAAAATGGCAATCGCGAACACTTTCTGATTTTCGAGAAAAAAAGGGGAAGGGTTAACCACTATTCCGCCGACATTCTAGCCGCCATTGCTCGCAGTACGTATAGTTACGACAAAGCCGATGTGTGCGTTGAATACAGCTCGTCCAACTCTATCTTCAGTACAAAGGAGAACTCTCTATACCCGCGCGTTTGGACGGGAGAGGCAGGCAAAATTTCAAAAAATGGTCATTTTGACCTTCCAAAACAGACTTTTTTCTACACAAGGAGAACCAAGCGGCTCAGAGGCCCGCCCTTTTAACTGTAGCATCCCAGCATCTTCCCTAGTAATCACCGCAAAAATCCAGCAAATCCGTCGCACTTTTTTCTAGGCCCAATTTTTGGGTACCTAAAATTTTTGAGTCTCTAAATCCGGAAATAATGGCCGTACCGAGGAACGAGATGCGGCCCTGTATTCCCCATTGACTTGCTTCTTGCACGATAGCATCAAAATGGCAATCGCGAACACTTTCTGATTTTCGAGAAAAAAAGGGGAAGAGTTTAAACCACTATTCCGCCGACATTCTAGCCGCCATTGCTCCGCAGTACGTATAGTTACGACAAAGCCGATGAGTGCGTTGAATACAGCTCGTCCAACTCTATCTTCAGTATAAAGGACAACTCTCTATCCCCGCGCGTATGGACGGGAGAGGCCGGGAAAATTTCAAAAAATGGTAATTTTGACCTTCCAAAACAGACTTTTTTCTACACAAGGAGAACCAAGCGGCTCAGAGGCCCGCCCTTTTAACTGTAGCATCCCAGCATCTTCCCTAGTAATCACCGCAAAAAGCCAGAAAATCCGTCGCACTTTTTCTAGGCCCAATTCTTGGGTACCTAAAATTTTTGAGTCTCTAAATCCGGAAATAATGGCCGTACCGAGGAACGGGATGCGGCCCTGTATTCCCCCATTGACTTGCTTCTTACACGATAGCATCAAAATGGCAATCGCGAACACTTTTCGATTTTCGAGGAAAAAAGGGGAAGGGTTTAAACCACTATTCCGCCGACATTCTAACCGCCATTGCTCCGCAGTACGTATAGTTACGACAAAGCCGATGAATGCGTTTAATACAGCTCGTCCAACTCTATCTTCAGTATAAAGGACAACTCTCTATCCCCGCGCGTTTGGACGGGAGAGGCCGGCAAAAAAAAAATGGTCATTTTGACCTTCCAAAACAGACTTTTTTCTACACAAGGAGAACCAAGCGGCTCAGAGGCCCGCCCTTTTAACTGTAGCATCCCAGCATCTTCCCTAGTAATCACCGCAAAAATCCAGCAAATCCGTCGCACTTTTTTCTAGGCCCAATTTTTGGGTACCTAAAATTTTTGAGTCTCTTAATCCGGAAATAATGGCCGTACCGAGGAACGGGATGCGGCCCTGTATTCCCCATTGACTTGCTTCTTGCACGATAGCATCAAAATGGCAATCGCGAACACTTTCTGATTTTCGAGAAAAAAAGGGGAAGGGTTAACCACTATTCCGCCGACATTCTAGCCGCCATTGCTCCGCAGTACGTATAGTTACGACAAAGCCGATGTGTGCGTTGAATACAGCTCGTCCAACTCTATCTTCAGTACAAAGGAGAACTCTCTATACCCGCGCGTTTGGACGGGAGAGGCAGGCAAAATTTCAAAAAATGGTCATTTTGACCTTCCAAAACAGACTTTTTTCTACACAAGGAGAACCAAGCGGCTCAGAGGCCCGCCCTTTTAACTGTAGCATCCCAGCATCTTCCCTAGTAATCACCGCAAAAATCCAGCAAATCCGTCGCACTTTTTTCTAGGCCCAATTTTTGGGTACCTAAAATTTTTGAGTCTCTAAATCCGGAAATAATGGCCGTACCGAGGAACGGGATGCGGCCCTTTATTCCCCATTGATTTGCTTCTTGCACGATAGCATCAAAATGGCAATCGCGAACACTTTCTGATTTTCGAGAAAAAAAGGGGAAGGGTTTAAACCACTATTCCGCCGACATTCTAGCCGCCATTGCTCCGCAGTACGTATTGTTACGACAAATCCGATGAGTGCGTTGAATACAGCACGTCCAACTCTATCTTCAGTATTAAGGACAACTCTCTATCCCCGCGCGTTTGGACGGGAGAGGCCGGCAAAATTAAAAAAAATGGTAATTTTGACCTTCCAAAACAGACTTTTTTCTACACAAGGAGAACCAAGCGGCTCAGAGGCCCGCCCTTTTAACTGTAGCATCCCAGCATCTTCCCTAGTAATCACCGCAAAAATCCAGCAAATCCGTCGCACTTTCTTCTAGGCCCAATTTTTGGGTACCTAAAATTTTTGAGTCTATAAATCCGGAAATAATGGCCGTACCGAGGAACGGGATGCGGCCCTGTATTCCCCATTGACTTGCTTCTTACACGATAGCATCAAAATGGCAATCGCGAACACTTTCTGATTTTCGAGAAAAAAAGGGGAAGGAACCACTATTCCGCCGACATTCTAGCCGCCATTGCTCCGCAGTACGTATAGTTACGACAAAGCCGATGAGTGCGTTGAATACAGCTCGTCCAACTCTATCTTCAGTATAAAGGACAACTCTCTATCCCCGCGCGTTTGGACGGGAGAGGCCGGGAAAATTTCAAAAAATGGTCATTTTGACCTTCCAAAACAGACTTTTTTCTACACAAGGAGAACCAAGCGGCTCAGAGGCCCGCCCTTTTAACTGTAGCATCCCAGCATCTTCCCTAGTAATCACGGCAAAAATCCAGCAAATCCGTCGCACTTTTTTCTAGGCCCAATTTTTGGGTACCTAAAATTTTTGAGTCTCTAAATCCGGAAATAATGGCCGTACCGAGGAACGGGATGCGGCCCTGTATTCCCCATTGACTTGCTTCTTGCACGATAGCATCAAAATGGCAATCGCGAACACTTTCTGATTTTCGAGAAAAAAAGGGGAAGGGTTTAAACCACTATTCCGCCGACATTCTAGCCGCCATTGCTCCGCAGTACGTATAGTTACGACAAAGCCGATGAGTGCGTTGAATACAGCTCGTCCAACTCTATCTTCAGTATAAAGGACAACTCTCTATCCCCGCGTGTTTGGACGGGAGAGGCCGGCAAAATTTCAAAAAACGGTAATTTTGACCTTCCAAAACAGACTTTTTTGTACACAAGGAGAACCAAGCGGCTCAGAGGCCCGCCCTTTTAACTGTAGCATCCCAGCATCTTCCCTAGTAATCACCGCAAAAATCCAGAAAATCCGTCGCACTTTTTTCTAGGCCCAATTTTTGCGTACCTAAAATTTTTGAGTCTCTAAATCCGGAAATAATGGCCGTACCGAGGAACGGGATGCGGCCCTGTATTCCCCATTGACTTGCTTCTTGCACGATAGCATCAAAATGGCAATCGCGAACACTTTATGATTTTCGAGAAGAAAAGGGGAAGGGTTTTAAACCACTATTCCGCCGACATTCTAGCCGCCATTGCTCCGCAGTACGTATAGTTACGACAAAGCCGATGAGTGCGTTGAATACAGCTCGTCCAACTCTATCTTCAGTATAAGGGACAACTCTCTATCCCCGCGCGTTTGGACGGGAGAGGCAGGAAAATTTTCAAAAAATGGTAATTTTGACCTTCCAAAACAGACTTTTTTCTACACAAGGAGAACCAAGCGGCTCAGAGGCCCGCCCTTTTAACTGTAGCATCCCAGCATCTTCCCTAGTAATCACCGCAAAAATCCAGCAAATCCGTCGCACATTTTTCTAGGCCCAATTTTTGGGTACCTAAAATTTTTGAGTCTCTAAATCCGGAAATAATGGCCGTACCGAGGAACGGGATGCGGCCCTGTATTCCCCATTGACTTGCTTCTTACACGATAGCATCAAAATGGCAATCGCGAACACTTTTCGATTTTCGAGGAAAAAAGGGGAAGGGTTTAAACCACTATTCCGACGACATTCTAACCGCCATTGCTCCGCAGTACGTATAGTTACGACAAAGCCGATGAGTGCGTTTAATACAGCTCGTCCAACTCTATCTTCAGTATAAAGGACAACTCTCTATCCCCGCGCGTTTGGACGGGAGAGGCCGGCAAAAAAAAAAATGATCATTTTGACCTTCCAAAACAGACTTTTTTCTACACAAGGAGAACCAAGCGGCTCAGAGGCCCGCCCTTTTAACTGTAGCATCCCAGCATCTTCCCTAGTAATCACCGCAAAAATCCAGCAAATCCGTCGCACTTTCTTCTAGGCCCAATTTTTGGGTACCTAAAATTTTTGAGTCTCTAAATCCGGAAATAATGGCCGTACCGAGGAACGGGATGCGGCCCTGTATTCCCCATTGACTTGCTTCTTACACGATAGCATCAAAATGGCAATCGCGAACACTTTCTGATTTTCGAGAAAAAAAGGGGAAGGAACCACTATTCCGCCGACATTCTAGCCGCCATTGCTCCGCAGTACGTATAGTTACGAGAAAGCCGATGAGTGCGTTTAATACAGCTCGTCCAACTCTATCTTCAGTATAAAGGACAACTCTCTATCCCCGCGCGTTTGGACGGGAGAGACCGGCAAAATTTCAAAAAATGGTCATTTTGACCTTCCAAAACAGACTTTTTTCTACACAAGGAGAACCAAGCGGCTCAGAGGCCCGCCCTTTTAACTGTAGCATCCCAGCATCTTCCCTAGTAATCACCGCAAAAATCCAGCAAATCCGTCGCACTTTTTTCTAGGCCCAATTTTTGGGTACCTAAAATTTTTGAGTCTCTAAATCCGGAAATAATGGCCGTACCGAGGAACGGGATGCGGCCCTGTATTCCCCATTGACTTGCTTCTTGCACGATAGCATCAAAATGGCAATCGCGAACACTTTCTGATTTTCGAGAAAAAAAGGGGAAGGGTTTAAACCACTATTCCGCCGACATTCTAGCCGCCATTGCTCCGCAGTACGTATAGTTACGACAAAGCCGATGAGTGCGTTGAATACAGCTCGTCCAACTCTATCTTCAGTATAAAGGACAACTCTCTATCCCCGCGCGTTTGGACGGGAGAGGCCGGGAAAATTTCAAAAAATGGTCATTTTGACCTTCCAAAACAGACTTTTTTCTACACAAGGAGAACCAAGCGGCTCAGAGGCCCGCCCTTTTAACTGTAGCATCCCAGCATCTTCCCTAGTAATCACCGCAAAAATCCAGCAAATCCGTCGCACTTTTTTCTAGGCCCAATTTTTGGGTACCTAAAATTTTTGAGTCTCTTAATCCGGAAATAATGGCCGTACCGAGGAACGGGATGCGGCCCTGTATTCCCCATTGACTTGCTTCTTGCACGATAGCATCAAAATGGCAATCGCGAACACTTTCTGATTTTCGAGAAAAAAAGGGGAAGGGTTAACCACTATTCCGCCGACATTCTAGCCGCCATTGCTCCGCAGTACGTATAGTTACGACAAAGCCGATGTGTGCGTTGAATACAGCTCGTCCAACTCTATCTTCAGTACAAAGGAGAACTCTCTATACCCGCGCGTTTGGACGGGAGAGGCAGGCAAAATTTCAAAAAATGGTCATTTTGACCTTCCAAAACAGACTTTTTTCTACACAAGGAGAACCAAGCGGCTCAGAGGCCCGCCCTTTTAACTGTAGCATCCCAGCATCTTCCCTAGTAATCACCGCAAAAATCCAGCAAATCCGTCGCACTTTTTTCTAGGCCCAATTTTTGGGTACCTAAAATTTTTGAGTCTCTAAATCCGGAAATAATGGCCGTACCGAGGAACGGGATGCGGCCCTTTATTCCCCATTGATTTGCTTCTTGCACGATAGCATCAAAATGGCAATCGCGAACACTTTCTGATTTTCGAGAAAAAAAGGGGAAGGGTTTAAACCACTATTCCGCCGACATTCTAGCCGCCATTGCTCCGCAGTACGTATAGTTACGACAAAGCCGATGAGTGCGTTGAATACAGCTCGTCCAACTCTATCTTCAGTATAAAGGACAACTCTCTATCCCCGCGCGTATGGACGGGAGAGGCCGGGAAAATTTCAAAAAATGGTAATTTTGACCTTCCAAAACAGACTTTTTTCTACACAAGGAGAACCAAGCGGCTCAGAGGCCCGCCCTTTTAACTGTAGCATCCCAGCATCTTCCCTAGTAATCACCGCAAAAAGCCAGCAAATCCGTCGCACTTTTTCTAGGCCCAATTCTTGGGTACCTAAAATTTTTGAGTCTCTAAATCCGGAAATAATGGCCGTACCGAGGAACGGGATGCGGCCCTGTATTCCCCATTGACTTGCTTCTTACACGATAGCATCAAAATGGCAATCGCGAACACTTTCTGATTTTCGAGAAAAAAAGGGGAAGGGTTTAAACCACTATTCCGCCGACATTCTAGCCGCCATTGCTCCGCAGTACGTATAGTTACGACAAAGCCGATGAGTGCGTAGAATACAGCTCGTCCAACTCTATCTTCAGTATAAAGGACAACTCTCTATCCCCGCGCGTTTGGACGGGAGAGGCCGGGAAAATTTCAAAAAATGGTCATTTTGACCTTCCAAAACAGACTTTTTTCTACACAAGGAGAACCAAGCGGCTAAGAGGCCCGCCCTTTTAACTGTAGCATCCCAGCATCTTCCCTAGTAATCACCGCAAAAATCCAGCAAATCCGTCGCACTTTTTTCTAGGCCCAATTTTTGGGTACCTAAAATTTTTGAGTCTCTTAATCCGGAAATAATGGCCGTACCGAGGAACGGGATGCGGCCCTGTATTCCCCATTGACTAGCTTCTTGCACGATAGCATCAAAATGGCAATCGCGAACACTTTCTGATTTTCGAGAAAAAAAGGGGAAGGGTTAACCACTATTCCGCCGACATTCTAGCCGCCATTGCTCCGCAGTACGTATAGTTACGACAAAGCCGATGTGTGCGTTGAATACAGCTCGTCCAACTCTATCTTCAGTACAAAGGAGAACTCTCTATACCCGCGCGTTTGGACGGGAGAGGCAGGCAAAATTTCAAAAAATGGTCATTTTGACCTTCCAAAACAGACTTTTTTCTACACAAGGAGAACCAAGCGGCTCAGAGGCCCGCCCTTTTAACTGTAGCATCCCAGCATCTTCCCTAGTAATCACCGCAAAAATCCAGCAAATCCGTCGCACTTTTTTCTAGGCCCAATTTTTGGGTACCTAAAATTTTTGAGTCTCTAAATCCGGAAATAATGGCCGTACCGAGGAACGGGATGCGGCCCTTTATTCCCCATTGATTTGCTTCTTGCACGATAGCATCAAAATGGCAATCGCGAACACTTTCTGATTTTCGAGAAAAAAAGGGGAAGGTATATTCCGCCGACATTCTAGCCACCATTGCTCCGCAGTACGTATAGTTACGACAAAGCCGATGAGTGCGTTTAATACAGCTCGTCCAACTCTATCTTCAGTATAAAGGACAACTCTCTATCCCCGCGCGTTTGGACGGGAGAGGCCGGCAAAAAAAAAATGGTCATTTTGACCTTCCAAAACAGACTTTTTTCTACACAAGGAGAACCAAGCGGCTCAGAGGCCCGCCCTTTTAACTGTAGCATCCCAGCATCTTCCCTAGTAATCACCGCAAAAATCCAGCAAATCCGTCGCACTTTCTTCTAGGCCCAATTTTTGGGTACCTAAAATTTTTGAGTCTCTAAATCCGGAAATAATGGCCGTACCGAGGAACGGGATGCGGCCCTGTATTCCCCATTGACTTGCTTCTTACACGATAGCATCAAAATGGCAATCGCGAACACTTACTGATTTTCGAGAAAAAAAGGGGAAGGAACCACTATTCCGCCGACATTCTAGCCGCCATTGCTCCGCAGTACGTATAGTTACGAGAAAGCCGATGAGTGCGTTTAATACAGCTCGTCCAACTCTATCTTCAGTATAAAGGACAACTCTTTATCCCCGCGCGTTTGGACGGGAGAGACCGGCAAAATTTCAAAAAATGGTCATTTTGACCATCCAAAACAGACTTTTTTCTACACAAGGAGAACCAAGCGGCTCAGAGGCCCGCCCTTTTAACTGTAGCATCCCAGCATCTTCCCTAGTAATCACCGCAAAAATCCAGCAAATCCGTCGCACTTTTTTCTAGGCCCAATTTTTGGGTACCTAAAATTTTTGAGTCTCTAAATCCGGAAATAATGGCCGTACCGAGGAACGGGATGCGGCCCTGTATTCCCCATTGACTTGCTTCTTGCACGATAGCATCAAAATGGCAATCGCGAACACTTTCTGATTTTCGAGAAAAAAAGGGGAAGGGTTTAAACCACTATTCCGCCGACATTCTAGCCGCCATTGCTCCGCAGTACGTATAGTTACGACAAAGCCGATGAGTGCGTTTAATACAGCTCGTCCAACTCTATCTTCAGTATAAGGGACAACTCTCTATCCCCGCGCGTTTGGACGGGAGAGGCCGGGAAAATTTCAAAAAATGGTCATTTTGACCTTCCAAAACAGACTTTTTTCTACACAAGGAGAACCAAGCGGCTCAGAGGCCCGCCCTTTTAACTGTAGCATCCCAGCATCTTCCCTAGTAATCACCGCAAAAATCCAGCAAATCCGTCGCACTTTTTTCTAGGCCCAATTTTTGGGTACCTAAAATTTTTGAGTCTCTTAATCCGGAAATAATGGCCGTACCGAGGAACGGGATGCGGCCCTGTATTCCCCATTGACTTGCTTCTTGCACGATAGCATCAAAATGGCAATCGCGAACACTTTCTGATTTTCGAGAAAAAAAGGGGAAGGGTTAACCACTATTCCGCCGACATTCTAGCCGCCATTGCTCCGCAGTACGTATAGTTACGACAAAGCCGATGTGTGCGTTGAATACAGCTCGTCCAACTCTATCTTCAGTACAAAGGAGAACTCTCTATACCCGCGCGTTTGGACGGGAGAGGCAGGCAAAATTTCAAAAAATGGTCATTTTGACCTTCCAAAACAGACTTTTTTCTACACAAGGAGAACCAAGCGGCTCAGAGGCCCGCCCTTTTAACTGTAGCATCCCAGCATCTTCCCTAGTAATCACCGCAAAAATCCAGCAAATCCGTCGCACTTTTTTCTAGGCCCAATTTTTGGGTACCTAAAATTTTTGAGTCTCTAAATCCGGAAATAATGGCCGTACCGAGGAACGAGATGCGGCCCTGTATTCCCCATTGACTTGCTTCTTGCACGATAGCATCAAAATGGCAATCGCGAACACTTTATGATTTTCGAGAAGAAAAGGGGAAGGGTTTTAAACCACTATTCCGCCGACATTCTAGCCGCCATTGCTCCGCAGTACGTATAGTTACGACAAAGCCGATGAGTGCGTTGAATACAGCTCGTCCAACTCTATCTTCAGTATAAGGGACAACTCTCTATCCCCGCGCGTTTGGACGGGAGAGGCAGGAAAATTTTCAAAAAATGGTAATTTTGACCTTCCAAAACAGACTTTTTTCTACACAAGGAGAACCAAGCGGCTCAGAGGCCCGCCCTTTTAACTGTAGCATCCCAGCATCTTCCCTAGTAATCACCGCAAAAATCCAGCAAATCCGTCGCACATTTTTCTAGGCCCAATTTTTGGGTACCTAAAATTTTTGAGTCTCTAAATCCGGAAATAATGGCCGTACCGAGGAACGGGATGCGGCCCTGTATTCCCCATTGACTTGCTTCTTACACGATAGCATCAAAATGGCAATCGCGAACACTTTTCGATTTTCGAGGAAAAAAGGGGAAGGGTTTAAACCACTATTCCGACGACATTCTAACCGCCATTGCTCCGCAGTACGTATAGTTACGACAAAGCCGATGAGTGCGTTTAATACAGCTCGTCCAACTCTATCTTCAGTATAAAGGACAACTCTCTATCCCCGCGCGTTTGGACGGGAGAGGCCGGCAAAAAAAAAAATGATCATTTTGACCTTCCAAAACAGACTTTTTTCTACACAAGGAGAACCAAGCGGCTCAGAGGCCCGCCCTTTTAACTGTAGCATCCCAGCATCTTCCCTAGTAATCACCGCAAAAATCCAGCAAATCCGTCGCACTTTCTTCTAGGCCCAATTTTTGGGTACCTAAAATTTTTGAGTCTCTAAATCCGGAAATAATGGCCGTACCGAGGAACGGGATGCGGCCCTGTATTCCCCATTGACTTGCTTCTTACACGATAGCATCAAAATGGCAATCGCGAACACTTTCTGATTTTCGAGAAAAAAAGGGGAAGGAACCACTATTCCGCCGACATTCTAGCCGCCATTGCTCCGCAGTACGTATAGTTACGAGAAAGCCGATGAGTGCGTTTAATACAGCTCGTCCAACTCTATCTTCAGTATAAAGGACAACTCTCTATCCCCGCGCGTTTGGACGGGAGAGACCGGCAAAATTTCAAAAAATGGTCATTTTGACCTTCCAAAACAGACTTTTTTCTACACAAGGAGAACCAAGCGGCTCAGAGGCCCGCCCTTTTAACTGTAGCATCCCAGCATCTTCCCTAGTAATCACCGCAAAAATCCAGCAAATCCGTCGCACTTTTTTCTAGGCCCAATTTTTGGGTACCTAAAATTTTTGAGTCTCTAAATCCGGAAATAATGGCCGTACCGAGGAACGAGATGCGGCCCTGTATTCCCCATTGACTTGCTTCTTGCACGATAGCATCAAAATGGCAATCGCGAACACTTTCTGATTTTCGAGAAAAAAAGGGGAAGAGTTTAAACCACTATTCCGCCGACATTCTAGCCGCCATTGCTCCGCAGTACGTATAGTTACGACAAAGCCGATGAGTGCGTTGAATACAGCTCGTCCAACTCTATCTTCAGTATAAAGGACAACTCTCTATCCCCGCGCGTATGGACGGGAGAGGCCGGGAAAATTTCAAAAAATGGTAATTTTGACCTTCCAAAACAGACTTTTTTCTACACAAGGAGAACCAAGCGGCTCAGAGGCCCGCCCTTTTAACTGTAGCATCCCAGCATCTTCCCTAGTAATCACCGCAAAAAGCCAGAAAATCCGTCGCACTTTTTCTAGGCCCAATTCTTGGGTACCTAAAATTTTTGAGTCTCTAAATCCGGAAATAATGGCCGTACCGAGGAACGGGATGCGGCCCTGTATTCCCCCATTGACTTGCTTCTTACACGATAGCATCAAAATGGCAATCGCGAACACTTTTCGATTTTCGAGGAAAAAAGGGGAAGGGTTTAAACCACTATTCCGCCGACATTCTAACCGCCATTGCTCCGCAGTACGTATAGTTACGACAAAGCCGATGAATGCGTTTAATACAGCTCGTCCAACTCTATCTTCAGTATAAAGGACAACTCTCTATCCCCGCGCGTTTGGACGGGAGAGGCCGGCAAAAAAAAAATGGTCATTTTGACCTTCCAAAACAGACTTTTTTCTACACAAGGAGAACCAAGCGGCTCAGAGGCCCGCCCTTTTAACTGTAGCATCCCAGCATCTTCCCTAGTAATCACCGCAAAAATCCAGCAAATCCGTCGCACTTTTTTCTAGGCCCAATTTTTGGGTACCTAAAATTTTTGAGTCTCTTAATCCGGAAATAATGGCCGTACCGAGGAACGGGATGCGGCCCTGTATTCCCCATTGACTTGCTTCTTGCACGATAGCATCAAAATGGCAATCGCGAACACTTTCTGATTTTCGAGAAAAAAAGGGGAAGGGTTAACCACTATTCCGCCGACATTCTAGCCGCCATTGCTCGCAGTACGTATAGTTACGACAAAGCCGATGTGTGCGTTGAATACAGCTCGTCCAACTCTATCTTCAGTACAAAGGAGAACTCTCTATACCCGCGCGTTTGGACGGGAGAGGCAGGCAAAATTTCAAAAAATGGTCATTTTGACCTTCCAAAACAGACTTTTTTCTACACAAGGAGAACCAAGCGGCTCAGAGGCCCGCCCTTTTAACTGTAGCATCCCAGCATCTTCCCTAGTAATCACCGCAAAAATCCAGCAAATCCGTCGCACTTTTTTCTAGGCCCAATTTTTGGGTACCTAAAATTTTTGAGTCTCTAAATCCGGAAATAATGGCCGTACCGAGGAACGGGATGCGGCCCTTTATTCCCCATTGATTTGCTTCTTGCACGATAGCATCAAAATGGCAATCGCGAACACTTTCTGATTTTCGAGAAAAAAAGGGGAAGGGTTTAAACCACTATTCCGCCGACATTCTAGCCGCCATTGCTCCGCAGTACGTATTGTTACGACAAATCCGATGAGTGCGTTGAATACAGCACGTCCAACTCTATCTTCAGTATTAAGGACAACTCTCTATCCCCGCGCGTTTGGACGGGAGAGGCCGGCAAAATTAAAAAAAATGGTAATTTTGACCTTCCAAAACAGACTTTTTTCTACACAAGGAGAACCAAGCGGCTCAGAGGCCCGCCCTTTTAACTGTAGCATCCCAGCATCTTCCCTAGTAATCACCGCAAAAATCCAGCAAATCCGTCGCACTTTCTTCTAGGCCCAATTTTTGGGTACCTAAAATTTTTGAGTCTATAAATCCGGAAATAATGGCCGTACCGAGGAACGGGATGCGGCCCTGTATTCCCCATTGACTTGCTTCTTACACGATAGCATCAAAATGGCAATCGCGAACACTTTCTGATTTTCGAGAAAAAAAGGGGAAGGAACCACTATTCCGCCGACATTCTAGCCGCCATTGCTCCGCAGTACGTATAGTTACGACAAAGCCGATGAGTGCGTTGAATACAGCTCGTCCAACTCTATCTTCAGTATAAAGGACAACTCTCTATCCCCGCGCGTTTGGACGGGAGAGGCCGGGAAAATTTCAAAAAATGGTCATTTTGACCTTCCAAAACAGACTTTTTTCTACACAAGGAGAACCAAGCGGCTCAGAGGCCCGCCCTTTTAACTGTAGCATCCCAGCATCTTCCCTAGTAATCACGGCAAAAATCCAGCAAATCCGTCGCACTTTTTTCTAGGCCCAATTTTTGGGTACCTAAAATTTTTGAGTCTCTAAATCCGGAAATAATGGCCGTACCGAGGAACGGGATGCGGCCCTGTATTCCCCATTGACTTGCTTCTTGCACGATAGCATCAAAATGGCAATCGCGAACACTTTCTGATTTTCGAGAAAAAAAGGGGAAGGGTTTAAACCACTATTCCGCCGACATTCTAGCCGCCATTGCTCCGCAGTACGTATAGTTACGACAAAGCCGATGAGTGCGTTGAATACAGCTCGTCCAACTCTATCTTCAGTATAAAGGACAACTCTCTATCCCCGCGTGTTTGGACGGGAGAGGCCGGCAAAATTTCAAAAAACGGTAATTTTGACCTTCCAAAACAGACTTTTTTGTACACAAGGAGAACCAAGCGGCTCAGAGGCCCGCCCTTTTAACTGTAGCATCCCAGCATCTTCCCTAGTAATCACCGCAAAAATCCAGAAAATCCGTCGCACTTTTTTCTAGGCCCAATTTTTGCGTACCTAAAATTTTTGAGTCTCTAAATCCGGAAATAATGGCCGTACCGAGGAACGGGATGCGGCCCTGTATTCCCCATTGACTTGCTTCTTGCACGATAGCATCAAAATGGCAATCGCGAACACTTTATGATTTTCGAGAAGAAAAGGGGAAGGGTTTTAAACCACTATTCCGCCGACATTCTAGCCGCCATTGCTCCGCAGTACGTATAGTTACGACAAAGCCGATGAGTGCGTTGAATACAGCTCGTCCAACTCTATCTTCAGTATAAGGGACAACTCTCTATCCCCGCGCGTTTGGACGGGAGAGGCAGGAAAATTTTCAAAAAATGGTAATTTTGACCTTCCAAAACAGACTTTTTTCTACACAAGGAGAACCAAGCGGCTCAGAGGCCCGCCCTTTTAACTGTAGCATCCCAGCATCTTCCCTAGTAATCACCGCAAAAATCCAGCAAATCCGTCGCACATTTTTCTAGGCCCAATTTTTGGGTACCTAAAATTTTTGAGTCTCTAAATCCGGAAATAATGGCCGTACCGAGGAACGGGATGCGGCCCTGTATTCCCCATTGACTTGCTTCTTACACGATAGCATCAAAATGGCAATCGCGAACACTTTTCGATTTTCGAGGAAAAAAGGGGAAGGGTTTAAACCACTATTCCGACGACATTCTAACCGCCATTGCTCCGCAGTACGTATAGTTACGACAAAGCCGATGAGTGCGTTTAATACAGCTCGTCCAACTCTATCTTCAGTATAAAGGACAACTCTCTATCCCCGCGCGTTTGGACGGGAGAGGCCGGCAAAAAAAAAAAATGATCATTTTGACCTTCCAAAACAGACTTTTTTCTACACAAGGAGAACCAAGCGGCTCAGAGGCCCGCCCTTTTAACTGTAGCATCCCAGCATCTTCCCTAGTAATCACCGCAAAAATCCAGCAAATCCGTCGCACTTTCTTCTAGGCCCAATTTTTGGGTACCTAAAATTTTTGAGTCTCTAAATCCGGAAATAATGGCCGTACCGAGGAACGGGATGCGGCCCTGTATTCCCCATTGACTTGCTTCTTACACGATAGCATCAAAATGGCAATCGCGAACACTTTCTGATTTTCGAGAAAAAAAGGGGAAGGAACCACTATTCCGCCGACATTCTAGCCGCCATTGCTCCGCAGTACGTATAGTTACGAGAAAGCCGATGAGTGCGTTTAATACAGCTCGTCCAACTCTATCTTCAGTATAAAGGACAACTCTCTATCCCCGCGCGTTTGGACGGGAGAGACCGGCAAAATTTCAAAAAATGGTCATTTTGACCTTCCAAAACAGACTTTTTTCTACACAAGGAGAACCAAGCGGCTCAGAGGCCCGCCCTTTTAACTGTAGCATCCCAGCATCTTCCCTAGTAATCACCGCAAAAATCCAGCAAATCCGTCGCACTTTTTTCTAGGCCCAATTTTTGGGTACCTAAAATTTTTGAGTCTCTAAATCCGGAAATAATGGCCGTACCGAGGAACGGGATGCGGCCCTGTATTCCCCATTGACTTGCTTCTTGCACGATAGCATCAAAATGGCAATCGCGAACACTTTCTGATTTTCGAGAAAAAAAGGGGAAGGGTTTAAACCACTATTCCGCCGACATTCTAGCCGCCATTGCTCCGCAGTACGTATAGTTACGACAAAGCCGATGAGTGCGTTGAATACAGCTCGTCCAACTCTATCTTCAGTATAAAGGACAACTCTCTATCCCCGCGCGTTTGGACGGGAGAGGCCGGGAAAATTTCAAAAAATGGTCATTTTGACCTTCCAAAACAGACTTTTTTCTACACAAGGAGAACCAAGCGGCTCAGAGGCCCGCCCTTTTAACTGTAGCATCCCAGCATCTTCCCTAGTAATCACCGCAAAAATCCAGCAAATCCGTCGCACTTTTTTCTAGGCCCAATTTTTGGGTACCTAAAATTTTTGAGTCTCTTAATCCGGAAATAATGGCCGTACCGAGGAACGGGATGCGGCCCTGTATTCCCCATTGACTTGCTTCTTGCACGATAGCATCAAAATGGCAATCGCGAACACTTTCTGATTTTCGAGAAAAAAAGGGGAAGGGTTAACCACTATTCCGCCGACATTCTAGCCGCCATTGCTCCGCAGTACGTATAGTTACGACAAAGCCGATGTGTGCGTTGAATACAGCTCGTCCAACTCTATCTTCAGTACAAAGGAGAACTCTCTATACCCGCGCGTTTGGACGGGAGAGGCAGGCAAAATTTCAAAAAATGGTCATTTTGACCTTCCAAAACAGACTTTTTTCTACACAAGGAGAACCAAGCGGCTCAGAGGCCCGCCCTTTTAACTGTAGCATCCCAGCATCTTCCCTAGTAATCACCGCAAAAATCCAGCAAATCCGTCGCACTTTTTTCTAGGCCCAATTTTTGGGTACCTAAAATTTTTGAGTCTCTAAATCCGGAAATAATGGCCGTACCGAGGAACGGGATGCGGCCCTTTATTCCCCATTGATTTGCTTCTTGCACGATAGCATCAAAATGGCAATCGCGAACACTTTCTGATTTTCGAGAAAAAAAGGGGAAGGGTTTAAACCACTATTCCGCCGACATTCTAGCCGCCATTGCTCCGCAGTACGTATAGTTACGACAAAGCCGATGAGTGCGTTGAATACAGCTCGTCCAACTCTATCTTCAGTATAAAGGACAACTCTCTATCCCCGCGCGTATGGACGGGAGAGGCCGGGAAAATTTCAAAAAATGGTAATTTTGACCTTCCAAAACAGACTTTTTTCTACACAAGGAGAACCAAGCGGCTCAGAGGCCCGCCCTTTTAACTGTAGCATCCCAGCATCTTCCCTAGTAATCACCGCAAAAAGCCAGCAAATCCGTCGCACTTTTTCTAGGCCCAATTCTTGGGTACCTAAAATTTTTGAGTCTCTAAATCCGGAAATAATGGCCGTACCGAGGAACGGGATGCGGCCCTGTATTCCCCATTGACTTGCTTCTTACACGATAGCATCAAAATGGCAATCGCGAACACTTTCTGATTTTCGAGAAAAAAAGGGGAAGGGTTTAAACCACTATTCCGCCGACATTCTAGCCGCCATTGCTCCGCAGTACGTATAGTTACGACAAAGCCGATGAGTGCGTAGAATACAGCTCGTCCAACTCTATCTTCAGTATAAAGGACAACTCTCTATCCCCGCGCGTTTGGACGGGAGAGGCCGGGAAAATTTCAAAAAATGGTCATTTTGACCTTCCAAAACAGACTTTTTTCTACACAAGGAGAACCAAGCGGCTAAGAGGCCCGCCCTTTTAACTGTAGCATCCCAGCATCTTCCCTAGTAATCACCGCAAAAATCCAGCAAATCCGTCGCACTTTTTTCTAGGCCCAATTTTTGGGTACCTAAAATTTTTGAGTCTCTTAATCCGGAAATAATGGCCGTACCGAGGAACGGGATGCGGCCCTGTATTCCCCATTGACTAGCTTCTTGCACGATAGCATCAAAATGGCAATCGCGAACACTTTCTGATTTTCGAGAAAAAAAGGGGAAGGGTTAACCACTATTCCGCCGACATTCTAGCCGCCATTGCTCCGCAGTACGTATAGTTACGACAAAGCCGATGTGTGCGTTGAATACAGCTCGTCCAACTCTATCTTCAGTACAAAGGAGAACTCTCTATACCCGCGCGTTTGGACGGGAGAGGCAGGCAAAATTTCAAAAAATGGTCATTTTGACCTTCCAAAACAGACTTTTTTCTACACAAGGAGAACCAAGCGGCTCAGAGGCCCGCCCTTTTAACTGTAGCATCCCAGCATCTTCCCTAGTAATCACCGCAAAAATCCAGCAAATCCGTCGCACTTTTTTCTAGGCCCAATTTTTGGGTACCTAAAATTTTTGAGTCTCTAAATCCGGAAATAATGGCCGTACCGAGGAACGGGATGCGGCCCTTTATTCCCCATTGATTTGCTTCTTGCACGATAGCATCAAAATGGCAATCGCGAACACTTTCTGATTTTCGAGAAAAAAAGGGGAAGGTATATTCCGCCGACATTCTAGCCACCATTGCTCCGCAGTACGTATAGTTACGACAAAGCCGATGAGTGCGTTTAATACAGCTCGTCCAACTCTATCTTCAGTATAAAGGACAACTCTCTATCCCCGCGCGTTTGGACGGGAGAGGCCGGCAAAAAAAAAATGGTCATTTTGACCTTCCAAAACAGACTTTTTTCTACACAAGGAGAACCAAGCGGCTCAGAGGCCCGCCCTTTTAACTGTAGCATCCCAGCATCTTCCCTAGTAATCACCGCAAAAATCCAGCAAATCCGTCGCACTTTCTTCTAGGCCCAATTTTTGGGTACCTAAAATTTTTGAGTCTCTAAATCCGGAAATAATGGCCGTACCGAGGAACGGGATGCGGCCCTGTATTCCCCATTGACTTGCTTCTTACACGATAGCATCAAAATGGCAATCGCGAACACTTACTGATTTTCGAGAAAAAAAGGGGAAGGAACCACTATTCCGCCGACATTCTAGCCGCCATTGCTCCGCAGTACGTATAGTTACGAGAAAGCCGATGAGTGCGTTTAATACAGCTCGTCCAACTCTATCTTCAGTATAAAGGACAACTCTTTATCCCCGCGCGTTTGGACGGGAGAGACCGGCAAAATTTCAAAAAATGGTCATTTTGACCATCCAAAACAGACTTTTTTCTACACAAGGAGAACCAAGCGGCTCAGAGGCCCGCCCTTTTAACTGTAGCATCCCAGCATCTTCCCTAGTAATCACCGCAAAAATCCAGCAAATCCGTCGCACTTTTTTCTAGGCCCAATTTTTGGGTACCTAAAATTTTTGAGTCTCTAAATCCGGAAATAATGGCCGTACCGAGGAACGGGATGCGGCCCTGTATTCCCCATTGACTTGCTTCTTGCACGATAGCATCAAAATGGCAATCGCGAACACTTTCTGATTTTCGAGAAAAAAAGGGGAAGGGTTTAAACCACTATTCCGCCGACATTCTAGCCGCCATTGCTCCGCAGTACGTATAGTTACGACAAAGCCGATGAGTGCGTTTAATACAGCTCGTCCAACTCTATCTTCAGTATAAGGGACAACTCTCTATCCCCGCGCGTTTGGACGGGAGAGGCCGGGAAAATTTCAAAAAATGGTCATTTTGACCTTCCAAAACAGACTTTTTTCTACACAAGGAGAACCAAGCGGCTCAGAGGCCCGCCCTTTTAACTGTAGCATCCCAGCATCTTCCCTAGTAATCACCGCAAAAATCCAGCAAATCCGTCGCACTTTTTTCTAGGCCCAATTTTTGGGTACCTAAAATTTTTGAGTCTCTTAATCCGGAAATAATGGCCGTACCGAGGAACGGGATGCGGCCCTGTATTCCCCATTGACTTGCTTCTTGCACGATAGCATCAAAATGGCAATCGCGAACACTTTCTGATTTTCGAGAAAAAAAGGGGAAGGGTTAACCACTATTCCGCCGACATTCTAGCCGCCATTGCTCCGCAGTACGTATAGTTACGACAAAGCCGATGTGTGCGTTGAATACAGCTCGTCCAACTCTATCTTCAGTACAAAGGAGAACTCTCTATACCCGCGCGTTTGGACGGGAGAGGCAGGCAAAATTTCAAAAAATGGTCATTTTGACCTTCCAAAACAGACTTTTTTCTACACAAGGAGAACCAAGCGGCTCAGAGGCCCGCCCTTTTAACTGTAGCATCCCAGCATCTTCCCTAGTAATCACCGCAAAAATCCAGCAAATCCGTCGCACTTTTTTCTAGGCCCAATTTTTGGGTACCTAAAATTTTTGAGTCTCTAAATCCGGAAATAATGGCCGTACCGAGGAACGAGATGCGGCCCTGTATTCCCCATTGACTTGCTTCTTGCACGATAGCATCAAAATGGCAATCGCGAACACTTTATGATTTTCGAGAAGAAAAGGGGAAGGGTTTTAAACCACTATTCCGCCGACATTCTAGCCGCCATTGCTCCGCAGTACGTATAGTTACGACAAAGCCGATGAGTGCGTTGAATACAGCTCGTCCAACTCTATCTTCAGTATAAGGGACAACTCTCTATCCCCGCGCGTTTGGACGGGAGAGGCAGGAAAATTTTCAAAAAATGGTAATTTTGACCTTCCAAAACAGACTTTTTTCTACACAAGGAGAACCAAGCGGCTCAGAGGCCCGCCCTTTTAACTGTAGCATCCCAGCATCTTCCCTAGTAATCACCGCAAAAATCCAGCAAATCCGTCGCACATTTTTCTAGGCCCAATTTTTGGGTACCTAAAATTTTTGAGTCTCTAAATCCGGAAATAATGGCCGTACCGAGGAACGGGATGCGGCCCTGTATTCCCCATTGACTTGCTTCTTACACGATAGCATCAAAATGGCAATCGCGAACACTTTTCGATTTTCGAGGAAAAAAGGGGAAGGGTTTAAACCACTATTCCGACGACATTCTAACCGCCATTGCTCCGCAGTACGTATAGTTACGACAAAGCCGATGAGTGCGTTTAATACAGCTCGTCCAACTCTATCTTCAGTATAAAGGACAACTCTCTATCCCCGCGCGTTTGGACGGGAGAGGCCGGCAAAAAAAAAAATGATCATTTTGACCTTCCAAAACAGACTTTTTTCTACACAAGGAGAACCAAGCGGCTCAGAGGCCCGCCCTTTTAACTGTAGCATCCCAGCATCTTCCCTAGTAATCACCGCAAAAATCCAGCAAATCCGTCGCACTTTTTTCTAGGCCCAATTTTTGGGTACCTAAAATTTTTGAGTCTCTAAATCCGGAAATAATGGCCGTACCGAGGAACGGGATGCGGCCCTTTATTCCCCATTGATTTGCTTCTTGCACGATAGCATCAAAATGGCAATCGCGAACACTTTCTGATTTTCGAGAAAAAAAGGGGAAGGGTTTAAACCACTATTCCGCCGACATTCTAGCCGCCATTGCTCCGCAGTACGTATAGTTACGACAAAGCCGATGAGTGCGTTGAATACAGCTCGTCCAACTCTATCTTCAGTATAAAGGACAACTCTCTATCCCCGCGCGTATGGACGGGAGAGGCCGGGAAAATTTCAAAAAATGGTAATTTTGACCTTCCAAAACAGACTTTTTTCTACACAAGGAGAACCAAGCGGCTCAGAGGCCCGCCCTTTTAACTGTAGCATCCCAGCATCTTCCCTAGTAATCACCGCAAAAAGCCAGCAAATCCGTCGCACTTTTTCTAGGCCCAATTCTTGGGTACCTAAAATTTTTGAGTCTCTAAATCCGGAAATAATGGCCGTACCGAGGAACGGGATGCGGCCCTGTATTCCCCATTGACTTGCTTCTTACACGATAGCATCAAAATGGCAATCGCGAACACTTACTGATTTTCGAGAAAAAAAGGGGAAGGAACCACTATTCCGCCGACATTCTAGCCGCCATTGCTCCGCAGTACGTATAGTTACGAGAAAGCCGATGAGTGCGTTTAATACAGCTCGTCCAACTCTATCTTCAGTATAAAGGACAACTCTTTATCCCCGCGCGTTTGGACGGGAGAGACCGGCAAAATTTCAAAAAATGGTCATTTTGACCATCCAAAACAGACTTTTTTCTACACAAGGAGAACCAAGCGGCTCAGAGGCCCGCCCTTTTAACTGTAGCATCCCAGCATCTTCCCTAGTAATCACCGCAAAAATCCAGCAAATCCGTCGCACTTTTTTCTAGGCCCAATTTTTGGGTACCTAAAATTTTTGAGTCTCTAAATCCGGAAATAATGGCCGTACCGAGGAACGGGATGCGGCCCTGTATTCCCCATTGACTTGCTTCTTGCACGATAGCATCAAAATGGCAATCGCGAACACTTTCTGATTTTCGAGAAAAAAAGGGGAAGGGTTTAAACCACTATTCCGCCGACATTCTAGCCGCCATTGCTCCGCAGTACGTATAGTTACGACAAAGCCGATGAGTGCGTTTAATACAGCTCGTCCAACTCTATCTTCAGTATAAGGGACAACTCTCTATCCCCGCGCGTTTGGACGGGAGAGGCCGGGAAAATTTCAAAAAATGGTCATTTTGACCTTCCAAAACAGACTTTTTTCTACACAAGGAGAACCAAGCGGCTCAGAGGCCCGCCCTTTTAACTGTAGCATCCCAGCATCTTCCCTAGTAATCACCGCAAAAATCCAGCAAATCCGTCGCACTTTTTTCTAGGCCCAATTTTTGGGTACCTAAAATTTTTGAGTCTCTTAATCCGGAAATAATGGCCGTACCGAGGAACGGGATGCGGCCCTGTATTCCCCATTGACTTGCTTCTTGCACGATAGCATCAAAATGGCAATCGCGAACACTTTCTGATTTTCGAGAAAAAAAGGGGAAGGGTTAACCACTATTCCGCCGACATTCTAGCCGCCATTGCTCCGCAGTACGTATAGTTACGACAAAGCCGATGTGTGCGTTGAATACAGCTCGTCCAACTCTATCTTCAGTACAAAGGAGAACTCTCTATACCCGCGCGTTTGGACGGGAGAGGCAGGCAAAATTTCAAAAAATGGTCATTTTGACCTTCCAAAACAGACTTTTTTCTACACAAGGAGAACCAAGCGGCTCAGAGGCCCGCCCTTTTAACTGTAGCATCCCAGCATCTTCCCTAGTAATCACCGCAAAAATCCAGCAAATCCGTCGCACTTTTTTCTAGGCCCAATTTTTGGGTACCTAAAATTTTTGACTCTCTAAATCCGGAAATAATGGCCGTACCGAGGAACGAGATGCGGCCCTGTATTCCCCATTGACTTGCTTCTTGCACGATAGCATCAAAATGGCAATCGCGAACACTTTCTGATTTTCGAGAAAAAAAGGGGAAGGGTTTAAACCACTATTCCGCCGACATTCTAGCCGCCATTGCTCCGCAGTACGTATAGTTACGACAAAGCCGATGTGTGCGTTGAATACAGCTCGTCCAACTCTATCTTCAGTACAAAGGAGAACTCTCTATACCCGCGCGTTTGGACGGGAGAGGCAGGCAAAATTTCAAAAAATGGTCATTTTGACCTTCCAAAACAGACTTTTTTCTACACAAGGAGAACCAAGCGGCTCAGAGGCCCGCCCTTTTAACTGTAGCATCCCAGCATCTTCCCTAGTAATCACCGCAAAAATCCAGCAAATCCGTCGCACTTTTTTCTAGGCCCAATTTTTTGGTACCTAAAATTTTTGAGTCTCTAAATCCGGAAATAATGGCCGTACCGAGGAACGAGATGCGGCCCTGTATTCCCCATTGACTTGCTTCTTGCACGATAGCATCAAAATGGCAATCGCGAACACTTTCTGATTTTCGAGAAAAAAAGGGGAAGAGTTTAAACCACTATTCCGCCGACATTCTAGCCGCCATTGCTCCGCAGTACGTATAGTTACGACAAAGCCGATGAGTGCGTTGAATACAGCTCGTCCAACTCTATCTTCAGTATAAAGGACAACTCTCTATCCCCGCGCGTATGGACGGGAGAGGCCGGGAAAATTTCAAAAAATGGTAATTTTGACCTTCCAAAACAGACTTTTTTCTACACAAGGAGAACCAAGCGGCTCAGAGGCCCGCCCTTTTAACTGTAGCATCCCAGCATCTTCCCTAGTAATCACCGCAAAAAGCCAGCAAATCCGTCGCACTTTTTCTAGACCCAATTCTTGGGTACCTAAAATTTTTGAGTCTCTAAATCCGGAAATAATGGCCGTACCGAGGAACGGGATGCGGCCCTGTATTCCCCATTGACTTGCTTCTTACACGATAGCATCAAAATGGCAATCGCGAACACTTTTCGATTTTCGAGGAAAAAAGGGGAAGGGTTTAAACCACTATTCCGCCGACATTCTAACCGCCATTGCTCCGCAGTACGTATAGTTACGACAAAGCCGATGAGTGCGTTTAATACAGCTCGTCCAACTCTATCTTCAGTATAAAGGACAACTCTCTATCCCCGCGCGTTTGGACGGGAGAGGCCGGCAAAAAAAAAATGGTAATTTTGACCTTCCAAAACAGACTTTTTTCTACACAAGGAGAACCAAGCGGCTCAGAGGCCCGCCCTTTTAACTGTAGCATCCCAGCATCTTCCCTAGTAATCACCGCAAAAATCCAGCAAATCCGTCGCACTTTCTTCTAGGCCCAATTTTTGGGTACCTAAAATTTTTGAGTCTCTAAATCCGGAAATAATGGCCGTACCGAGGAACGGGATGCGGCCCTGTATTCCCCATTGACTTGCTTCTTACACGATAGCATCAAAATGGCAATCGCGAACACTTTCTGATTTTCGAGAAAAAAAGGGGAAGGAACCACTATTCCGCCGACATTCTAGCCGCCATTGCTCCGCAGTACGTATAGTTACGAGAAAGCCGATGAGTGCGTTTAATACAGCTCGTCCAACTCTATCTTCCGTATAAAGGACAACTCTCTATCCCCGCGCGTTTGGACGGGAGAGACCGGCAAAATTTCAAAAAATGGTCATTTTGACCTTCCAAAACAGACTTTTTTCTACACAAGGAGAACCAAGCGGCTCAGAGGCCCGCCCTTTTAACTGTAGCATCCCAGCATCTTCCCTAGTAATCACCGCAAAAATCCAGCAAATCCGTCGCACTTTTTTCTAGGCCCAATTTTTGGGTACCTAAAATTTTTGAGTCTCTAAATCCGGAAATAATGGCCGTACCGAGGAACGGGATGCGGCCCTGTATTCCCCATTGACTTGCTTCTTGCACGATAGCATCAAAATGGCAATCGCGAACACTTTCTGATTTTCGAGAAAAAAAGGGGAAGGGTTTAAACCACTATTCCGCCGACATTCTAGCCGCCATTGCTCCGCAGTACGTATAGTTACGACAAAGCCGATGAGTGCGTTGAATACAGCTCGTCCAACTCTATCTTCAGTATAAAGGACAACTCTCTATCCCCGCGCGTTTGGACGGGAGAGGCCGGCAAAATTTCAAAAAACGGTAATTTTGACCTTCCAAAACAGACTTTTTTCTACACAAGGAGAACCAAGCGGCTCAGAGGCCCGCCCTTTTAACTGTAGCATCCCAGCATCTTCCCTAGTAATCACCGCAAAAATCCAGCAAATCCGTCGCACTTTTTTCTAGGCCCAATTTTTGGGTACCTAAAATTTTTGAGTCTCTTAATCCGGAAATAATGGCCGTACCGAGGAACGGGATGCGGCCCTGTATTCCCCATTGACTTGCTTCTTGCACGATAGCATCAAAATGGCAATCGCGAACACTTTCTGATTTTCGAGAAAAAAAGGGGAAGGGTTAACCACTATTCCGCCGACATTCTAGCCGCCATTGCTCCGCAGTACGTATAGTTACGACAAAGCCGATGTGTGCGTTGAATACAGCTCGTCCAACTCTATCTTCAGTACAAAGGAGAACTCTCTATACCCGCGCGTTTGGACGGGAGAGGCAGGCAAAATTTCAAAAAATGGTCATTTTGACCTTCCAAAACAGACTTTTTTCTACACAAGGAGAACCAAGCGGCTCAGAGGCCCGCCCTTTTAACTGTAGCATCCCAGCATCTTCCCTAGTAATCACCGCAAAAATCCAGCAAATCCGTCGCACTTTTTTCTAGGCCCAATTTTTGGGTACCTAAAATTTTTGAGTCTCTAAAACCGGAAATAATGGCCGTACCGAGGAAAGGGATGCGGCCCTTTATTCCCCATTGATTTGCTTCTTGCACGATAGCATCAAAATGGCAATCGCGAACACTTTCTGATTTTCGAGAAAAAAAGGGGAAGGGTTTAAACCACTATTCCGCCGACATTCTAGCCGCCATTGCTCCGCAGTACGTATTGTTACGACAAATCCGATGAGTGCGTTGAATACAGCTCGTCCAACTCTATCTTCAGTATTAAGGACAACTCTCTATCCCCGCGCGTTTGGACGGGAGAGGCCGGCTAAATTAAAAAAAATGGTAATTTTGACCTTCCAAAACAGACTTTTTTCTACACAAGGAGAACCAAGCGGCTCAGAGGCCCGCCCTTTTAACTGTAGCATCCCAGCATCTTCCCTAGTAATCACCGCAAAAATCCAGCAAATCCGTCGCACTTTTTTCTAGGCCCAATTTTTGGGTACCTAAAATTTTTGAGTCTCTAAATCCGGAAATAATGGCCGTACCGAGGAACGAGATGCGGCCCTGTATTCCCCATTGACTTGCTTCTTGCACGATAGCATCAAAATGGCAATCGCGAACACTTTCTGATTTTCGAGAAAAAAAGGGGAAGAGTTTAAACCACTATTCCGCCGACATTCTAGCCGCCATTGCTCCGCAGTACGTATAGTTACGACAAAGCCGATGAGTGCGTTGAATACAGCTCGTCCAACTCTATCTTCAGTATAAAGGACAACTCTCTATCCCCGCGCGTATGGACGGGAGAGGCCGGGAAAATTTCAAAAAATGGTAATTTTGACCTTCCAAAACAGACTTTTTTCTACACAAGGAGAACCAAGCGGCTCAGAGGCCCGCCCTTTTAACTGTAGCATCCCAGCATCTTCCCTAGTAATCACCGCAAAAAGCCAGCAAATCCGTCGCACTTTTTCTAGACCCAATTCTTGGGTACCTAAAATTTTTGAGTCTCTAAATCCGGAAATAATGGCCGTACCGAGGAACGGGATGCGGCCCTGTATTCCCCATTGACTTGCTTCTTACACGATAGCATCAAAATGGCAATCGCGAACACTTTTCGATTTTCGAGGAAAAAAGGGGAAGGGTTTAAACCACTATTCCGCCGACATTCTAACCGCCATTGCTCCGCAGTACGTATAGTTACGACAAAGCCGATGAGTGCGTTTAATACAGCTCGTCCAACTCTATCTTCAGTATAAAGGACAACTCTCTATCCCCGCGCGTTAGGACGGGAGAGGCCGGCAAAAAAAAAATGGTCATTTTGACCTTCCAAAACAGACTTTTTTCTACACAAGGAGAACCAAGCGGCTCAGAGGCCCGCCCTTTTAACTGTAGCATCCCAGCATCTTCCCTAGTAATCACCGCAAAAATCCAGCAAATCCGTCGCACTTTCTTCTAGGCCCAATTTTTGGGTACCTAAAATTTTTGAGTCTCTAAATCCGGAAATAATGGCCGTACCGAGGAACGGGTTGCGGCCCTGTATTCCCCATTGACTTGCTTCTTACACGATAGCATCAAAATGGCAATCGCGAACACTTTCTGATTTTCGAGAAAAAAAGGGGAAGGAACCACTATTCCGCCGACATTCTAGCCGCCATTGCTCCGCAGTACGTATAGTTACGAGAAAGCCGATGAGTGCGTTTAATACAGCTCGTCCAACTCTATCTTCAGTATAAAGGACAACTCTCTATCCCCGCGCGTTTGGACGGGAGAGGCCGGCAAAATTTCAAAAAACGGTAATTTTGACCTTCCAAAACAGACTCTTTTCTACATAAGGAGAACCAAGCGGCTCAGAGGCCCGCCCTTTTAACTGTAGCATCCCAGCATCTTCCCTAGTAATCACCGCAAAAATCCAGCAAATCCGTCGCACTTTTTTCTAGGCCCAATTTTTGGGTACCTAAAATTTTTGAGTCTCTTAATCCGGAAATAATGGCCGTACCGAGGAACGGGATGCGGCCCTGTATTCCCCATTGACTTGCTTCTTGCACGATAGCATCAAAATTGCAATCGCGAACACTTTCTGATTTTCGAGAAAAAAAGGGGAAGGGTTAACCACTATTCCGCCGACATTCTAGCCGCCATTGCTCCGCAGTACGTATAGTTACGACAAAGCCGATGTGTGCGTTGAATACAGCTCGTCCAACTCTATCTTCAGTACAAAGGAGAACTCTCTATACCCGCGCGTTTGGACGGGAGAGGCCGGCAAAATTAAAAAAAATGGTCATTTTGACCTTCCAAAACAGACTTTTTTCTACACAAGGAGAACCAAGCGGCTCAGAGGCCCGCCCTTTTAACTGTAGCATCCCAGCATCTTCCCTAGTAATCACCGCAAAAATCCAGCAAATCCGTCGCACTTTTTTCTAGGCCCAATTTTTGGGTACCTAAAATTTTTGATTCTCTAAAACCGGAAATAATGGCCGTACCGAGGAACGGGATGCGGCCCTTTATTCCCCATTGATTTGCTTCTTGCACGATAGCATCAAAATGGCAATCGCGAACACTTTCTGATTTTCGAGAAAAAAAGGGGAAGGGTTTAAACCACTATTCCGCCGACATTCTAGCCGCCATTGCTCCGCAGTACGTATTGTTACGACAAATCCGATGAGTGCGTTGAATACAGCTCGTCCAACTCTATCTTCAGTATTAAGGACAACTCTCTATCCCCGCGCGTTTGGACGGGAGAGGCCGGCAAAATTAAAAAAAATGGTAATTTTGACCTTCCAAAACAGACTTTTTTCTACACAAGGAGAACCAAGCGGCTCAGAGGCCCGCCCTTTTAACTGTAGCATCCCAGCATCTTCCCTAGTAATCACCGCAAAAATCCAGCAAATCCGTCGCACTTTTTTCTAGGCCCAATTTTTGGGTACCTAAAATTTTTGAGTCTCTAAATCCGGAAATAATGGCCGTACCGAGGAACGAGATGCGGCCCTGTATTCCCCATTGACTTGCTTCTTGCACGATAGCATCAAAATGGCAATCGCGAACACTTTCTGATTTTCGAGAAAAAAAGGGGAAGAGTTTAAACCACTATTCCGCCGACATTCTAGCCGCCATTGCTCCGCAGTACGTATAGTTACGACAAAGCCGATGAGTGCGTTGAATACAGCTCGTCCAACTCTATCTTCAGTATAAAGGACAACTCTCTATCCCCGCGCGTATGGACAGGAGAGGCCGGGAAAATTTCAAAAAATGGTAATTTTGACCTTCCAAAACAGACTTTTTTCTACACAAGGAGAACCAAGCGGCTCAGAGGCCCGCCCTTTTAACTGTAGCATCCCAGCATCTTCCCTAGTAATCACCGCAAAAAGCCAGCAAATCCGTCGCACTTTTTCTAGGCCCAATTCTTGGGTACCTAAAATTTTTGAGTCTCTAAATCCGGAAATAATGGCCGTACCGAGAAACGGGATGCGGCCCTGTATTCCCCATTGACTTGCTTCTTACACGATAGCATCAAAATGGCAATCGCGAACACTTTCTGATTTTCGAGAAAAAAAGGGGAAGGGTTTAAACCACTATTCCGCCGACATTCTAGCCGCCATTGCTCCGCAGTACGTATAGTTACGACAAAGCCGATGAGTGCGTTGAATACAGCTCGTCCAACTCTATCTTCAGTATAAAGGACAACTCTCTATCCCCGCGCGTATGGACGGGAGAGGCCGGGAAAATTTCAAAAAATGGTAATTTTGACCTTCCAAAACAGACTTTTTTCTACACAAGGAGAACCAAGCGGCTCAGAGGCCCGCCCTTTTAACTGTAGCATCCCAGCATCTTCCCTAGTAATCACCGCAAAAAGCCAGCAAATCCGTCGCACTTTTTCTAGGCCCAATTCTTGGGTACCTAAAATTTTTGAGTCTCTAAATCCGGAAATAATGGCCGTACCGAGGAACGGGATGCGGCCCTGTATTCCCCATTGACTTGCTTCTTACACGATAGCATCAAAATGGCAATCGCGAACACTTTCTGATTTTCGAGAAAAAAAGGGGAAGGGTTTAAACCACTATTCCGCCGACATTCTAGCCGCCATTGCTCCGCAGTACGTATAGTTACGACAAAGCCGATGAGTGCGTAGAATACAGCTCGTCCAACTCTATCTTCAGTATAAAGGACAACTCTCTATCCCCGCGCGTTTGGACGGGAGAGGCCGGGAAAATTTCAAAAAATGGTCATTTTGACCTTCCAAAACAGACTTTTTTCTACACAAGGAGAACCAAGCGGCTAAGAGGCCCGCCCTTTTAACTGTAGCATCCCAGCATCTTCCCTAGTAATCACCGCAAAAATCCAGCAAATCCGTCGCACTTTTTTCTAGGCCCAATTTTTGGGTACCTAAAATTTTTGAGTCTCTTAATCCGGAAATAATGGCCGTACCGAGGAACGGGATGCGGCCCTGTATTCCCCATTGACTTGCTTCTTGCACGATAGCATCAAAATGGCAATCGCGAACACTTTCTGATTTTCGAGAAAAAAAGGGGAAGGGTTAACCACTATTCCGCCGACATTCTAGCCGCCATTGCTCCGCAGTACGTATAGTTACGACAAAGCCGATGTGTGCGTTGAATACAGCTCGTCCAACTCTATCTTCAGTACAAAGGAGAACTCTCTATACCCGCGCGTTTGGACGGGAGAGGCAGGCAAAATTTCAAAAAATGGTCATTTTGACCTTCCAAAACAGACTTTTTTCTACACAAGGAGAACCAAGCGGCTCAGAGGCCCGCCCTTTTAACTGTAGCATCCCAGCATCTTCCCTAGTAATCACCGCAAAAATCCAGCAAATCCGTCGCACTTTTTTCTAGGCCCAATTTTTGGGTACCTAAAATTTTTGAGTCTCTAAATCCGGAAATAATGGCCGTACCGAGGAACGGGATGCGGCCCTTTATTCCCCATTGATTTGCTTCTTGCACGATAGCATCAAAATGGCAATCGCGAACACTTTCTGATTTTCGAGAAAAAAAGGGGAAGGTATATTCCGCCGACATTCTAGCCGCCATTGCTCCGCAGTACGTATAGTTACGACAAAGCCGATGAGTGCGTTTAATACAGCTCGTCCAACTCTATCTTCAGTATAAAGGACAACTCTCTATCCCCGCGCGTTTGGACGGGAGAGGCCGGCAAAAAAAAAATGGTCATTTTGACCTTCCAAAACAGACTTTTTTCTACACAAGGAGAACCAAGCGGCTCAGAGGCCCGCCCTTTTAACTGTAGCATCCCAGCATCTTCCCTAGTAATCACCGCAAAAATCCAGCAAATCCGTCGCACTTTCTTCTAGGCCCAATTTTTGGGTACCTAAAATTTTTTAGTCTCTAAATCCGGAAATAATGGCCGTACCGAGGAACGGGATGCGGCCCTGTATTCCCCATTGACTTGCTTCTTACACGATAGCATCAAAATGGCAATCGCGAACACTTTCTGATTTTCGAGAAAAAAAGGGGAAGGAACCACTATTCCGCCGACATTCTAGCCGCCATTGCTCCGCAGTACGTATAGTTACGAGAAAGCCGATGAGTGCGTTTAATACAGCTCGTCCAACTCTATCTTCAGTATAAAGGACAACTCTCTATCCCCGCGCGTTTGGACGGGAGAGACCGGCAAAATTTCAAAAAATGGTCATTTTGACCTTCCAAAACAGACTTTTTTCTACACAAGGAGAACCAAGCGGCTCAGAGGCCCGCCCTTTTAACTGTAGCATCCCAGCATCTTCCCTAGTAATCACCGCAAAAATCCAGCAAATCCGTCGCACTTTTTTCTAGGCCCAATTTTTGGGTACCTAAAATTTTTGAGTCTCTAAATCCGGAAATAATGGCCGTACCGAGGAACGGGATGCGGCCCTGTATTCCCCATTGACTTGCTTCTTGCACGATAGCATCAAAATGGCAATCCCGAACACTTTCTGATTTTCGAGAAAAAAAGGGGAAGGGTTTAAACCACTATTCCGCCGACATTCTAGCCGCCATTGCTCCGCAGTACGTATAGTTACGACAAAGCCGATGAGTGCGTTGAATACAGCTCGTCCAACTCTATCTTCAGTATAAAGGACAACTCTCTATCCCCGCGCGTTTGGACGGGAGAGGCCGGCAAAATTTCAAAAAACGGTAATTTTGACCTTCCAAAACAGACTTTTTTCTACACAAGGAGAACCAAGCGGCTCAGAGGCCCGCCCTTTTAACTGTAGCATCCCAGCATCTTCCCTAGTAATCACCGCAAAAATCCAGCAAATCCGTCGCACTTTTTTCTAGGCCCAATTTTTGGGTACCTAAAATTTTTGAGTCTCTTAATCCGGAAATAATGGCCGTACCGAGGAACGGGATGCGGCCCTGTATTCCCCATTGACTTGCTTCTTGCACGATAGCATCAAAATGGCAATCGCGAACACTTTCTGATTTTCGAGAAAAAAAGGGGAAGGGTTAACCACTATTCCGCCGACATTCTAGCCGCCATTGCTCCGCAGTACGTATAGTTACGACAAAGCCGATGTGTGCGTTGAATACAGCTCGTCCAACTCTATCTTCAGTACAAAGGAGAACTCTCTATACCCGCGCGTTTGGACGGGAGAGGCAGGCAAAATTTCAAAAAATGGTCATTTTGACCTTCCAAAACAGACTTTTTTCTACACAAGGAGAACCAAGCGGCTCAGAGGCCCGCCCTTTTAACTGTAGCATCCCAGCATCTTCCCTAGTAATCACCGCAAAAATCCAGCAAATCCGTCGCACTTTTTTCTAGGCCCAATTTTTGGGTACCTAAAATTTTTGAGTCTCTAAAACCGGAAATAATGGCCGTACCGAGGAACGGGATGCGGCCCTTTATTCCCCATTGATTTGCTTCTTGCACGATAGCATCAAAATGGCAATCGCGAACACTTTCTGATTTTCGAGAAAAAAAGGGGAAGGGTTTAAACCACTATTCCGCCGACATTCTAGCCGCCATTGCTCCGCAGTACGTATTGTTACGACAAATCCGATGAGTGCGTTGAATACAGCTCGTCCAACTCTATCTTCAGTATTAAGGACAACTCTCTATCCCCGCGCGTTTGGACGGGAGAGGCCGGCAAAATTTCAAAAAACGGTAATTTTGACCTTCCAAAACAGACTTTTTTCTACACAAGGAGAACCAAGCGGCTCAGAGGCCCGCCCTTTTAACTGTAGCATCCCAGCATCTTCCCTAGTAATCACCGCAAAAATCCAGCAAATCCGTCGCACTTTTTTCTAGGCCCAATTTTTGGGTACCTAAATTTTTTGAGTCTCTAAATCCGGAAATAATGGCCGTACCGAGGAACGGGATGCGGCCCTGTATTCCCCATTGACTTGCTTCTTGCACGATAGCATCAAAATGGCAATCGCGAACACTTTCTGATTTTCGAGAAAAAAAGGGGAAGGAACCACTATTCCGCCGACATTCTAGCCGCCATTGCTCCGCAGTACGTATAGTTACGAGAAAGCCGATGAGTGCGTTTAATACAGCTCGTCCAACTCTATCTTCAGTATAAAGGACAACTCTCTATCCCCGCGCGTTTGGACGGGAGAGACCGGCAAAATTTCAAAAAATGGTCATTTTGACCTTCCAAAACAGACTTTTTTCTACACAAGGAGAACCAAGCGGCTCAGAGGCCCGCCCTTTTAACTGTAGCATCCCAGCATCTTCCCTAGTAATCACCGCAAAAATCCAGCAAATCCGTCGCACTTTTTTCTAGGCCCAATTTTTGGGTACCTAAAATTTTTGAGTCTCTAAATCCGGAAATAATGGCCGTACCGAGGAACGGGATGCGGCCCTGTATTCCCCATTGACTTGCTTCTTGCACGATAGCATCAAAATGGCAATCGCGAACACTTTCTGATTTTCGAGAAAAAAAGGGGAAGGGTTTAAACCACTATTCCGCCGACATTCTAGCCGCCATTGCTCCGCAGTACGTATAGTTACGACAAAGCCGATGAGTGCGTTGAATACAGCTCGTCCAACTCTATCTTCAGTATAAAGGACAACTCTCTATCCCCGCGCGTTTGGACGGGAGAGGCCGGCAAAATTTCAAAAAACGGTAATTTTGACCTTCCAAAACAGACTTTTTTCTACACAAGGAGAACCAAGCGGCTCAGAGGCCCGCCCTTTTAACTGTAGCATCCCAGCATCTTCCCTAGTAATCACCGCAAAAATCCAGCAAATCCGTCGCACTTTTTTCTAGGCCCAATTTTTGGGTACCTAAAATTTTTGAGTCTCTTAATCCGGAAATAATGGCCGTACCGAGGAACGGGATGCGGCCCTGTATTCCCCATTGACTTGCTTCTTGCACGATAGCATCAAAATGGCAATCGCGAACACTTTCTGATTTTCGAGAAAAAAAGGGGAAGGGTTAACCACTATTCCGCCGACATTCTAGCCGCCATTGCTCCGCAGTACGTATAGTTACGACAAAGCCGATGTGTGCGTTGAATACAGCTCGTCCAACTCTATCTTCAGTACAAAGGAGAACTCTCTATACCCGCGCGTTTGGACGGGAGAGGCAGGCAAAATTTCAAAAAATGGTCATTTTGACCTTCCAAAACAGACTTTTTTCTACACAAGGAGAACCAAGCGGCTCAGAGGCCCGCCCTTTTAACTGTAGCATCCCAGCATCTTCCCTAGTAATCACCGCAAAAATCCAGCAAATCCGTCGCACTTTTTTCTAGGCCCAATTTTTGGGTACCTAAAATTTTTGAGTCTCTAAATCCGGAAATAATGGCCGTACCGAGGAACGGGATGCGGCCCTTTATTCCCCATTGATTTGCTTCTTGCACGATAGCATCAAAATGGCAATCGCGAACACTTTCTGATTTTCGAGAAAAAAAGGGGAAGGGTTTAAACCACTATTCCGCCGACATTCTAGCCGCCATTGCTCCGCAGTACGTATTGTTACGACAAATCCGATGAGTGCGTTGAATACAGCTCGTCCAACTCTATCTTCAGTATTAAGGACAACTCTCTATCCCCGCGCGTTTGGACGGGAGAGGCCGGCAAAATTAAAAAAAATGGTAATTTTGACCTTCCAAAACAGACTTTTTTCTACACAAGGAGAACCAAGCGGCTCAGAGGCCCGCCCTTTTAACTGTAGCATCCCAGCATCTTCCCTAGTAATCACCGCAAAAATCCAGCAAATCCGTCGCACTTTTTTCTAGGCCCAATTTTTGGGTACCTAAAATTTTTGAGTCTCTAAATCCGGAAATAATGGCCGTACCGAGGAACGAGATGCGGCCCTGTATTCCCCATTGACTTGCTTCTTGCACGATAGCATCAAAATGGCAATCGCGAACACTTTCTGATTTTCGAGAAAAAAAGGGGAAGAGTTTAAACCACTATTCCGCCGACATTCTAGCCGCCATTGCTCCGCAGTACGTATAATTACGACAAAGCCGATGAGTGCGTTGAATACAGCTCGTCCAACTCTATCTTCAGTATAAAGGACAACTCTCTATCCCCGCGCGTATGGACGGGAGAGGCCGGGAAAATTTCAAAAAATGGTAATTTTGACCTTCCAAAACAGACTTTTTTCTACACAAGGAGAACCAAGCGGCTCAGAGGCCCGCCCTTTTAACTGTAGCATCCCAGCATCTTCCCTAGTAATCACCGCAAAAAGCCAGCAAATCCGTCGCACTTTTTCTAGGCCCAATTCTTGGGTACCTAAAATTTTTGAGTCTCTAAATCCGGAAATAATGGCCGTACCGAGAAACGGGATGCGGCCCTGTATTCCCCATTGACTTGCTTCTTACACGATAGCATCAAAATGGCAATCGCGAACACTTTCTGATTTTCGAGAAAAAAAGGGGAAGGGTTTAAACCACTATTCCGCCGACATTCTAGCCGCCATTGCTCCGCAGTACGTATAGTTACGACAAAGCCGATGAGTGCGTTGAATACAGCTCGTCCAACTCTATCTTCAGTATAAAGGACAACTCTCTATCCCCGCGCGTTTGGACGGGAGAGGCCGGCAAAATTTCAAAAAACGGTAATTTTGACCTTCCAAAACAGACTTTTTTCTACACAAGGAGAACCAAGCGGCTCAGAGGCCCGCCCTTTTAACTGTAGCATCCCAGCATCTTCCCTAGTAATCACCGCAAAAATCCAGCAAATCCGTCGCACTTTTTTCTAGGCCCAATTTTTGGGTACCTAAATTTTTTGAGTCTCTAAATCCGGAAATAATGGCCGTACCGAGGAACGGGATGCGGCCCTGTATTCCCCATTGACTTGCTTCTTGCACGATAGCATCAAAATGGCAATCGCGAACACTTTATGATTTTCGAGAAGAAAAGGGGAAGGGTTTAAACCACTATTCCGCCGACATTCTAGCCGCCATTGCTCCGCAGTACGTATAGTTACGACAAAGCCGATGAGTGCGTTGAATACAGCTCGTCCAACTCTATCTTCAGTATAAGGGACAACTCTCTATCCCCGCGCGTTTGGACGGGAGAGGCAGGAAAATTTTCAAAAAATGGTAATTTTGACCTTCCAAAACAGACTTTTTTCTACACAAGGAGAACCAAGCGGCTCAGAGGCCCGCCCTTTTAACTGTAGCATCCCAGCATCTTCCCTAGTAATCACCGCAAAAATCCAGCAAATCCGTCGCACTTTCTTCTAGGCCCAATTTTTGGGTACCTAAAATTTTTGAGTCTCTAAATCCGGAAATAATGGCCGTACCGAGGAACGGGATACGGTCCTGTATTCCCCATTGACTTGCTTCTTACACGATAGCATCAAAATGGCAATCGCGAACACTTTCTGATTTTCGAGAAAAAAAGGGGAAGGAACCACTATTCCGCCGACATTCTAGCCGCCATTGCTCCGCAGTACGTATAGTTACGAGAAAGCCGATGAGTGCGTTTAATACAGCTCGTCCAACTCTATCTTCAGTATAAAGGACAACTCTCTATCCCCGCGCGTTTGGACGGGAGAGACCGGCAAAATTTCAAAAAATGGTCATTTTGACCTTCCAAAACAGACTTTTTTCTACACAAGGAGAACCAAGCGGCTCAGAGGCCCGCCCTTTTAACTGTAGCATCCCAGCATCTTCCCTAGTAATCACCGCAAAAATCCAGCAAATCCGTCGCACTTTTTTCTAGGCCCAATTTTTGGGTACCTAAAATTTTTGAGTCTCTAAATCCGGAAATAATGGCCGTACCGAGGAACGGGATGCGGCCCTGTATTCCCCATTGACTTGCTTCTTGCACGATAGCATCAAAATGGCAATCGCGAACACTTTCTGATTTTCGAGAAAAAAAGGGGAAGGGTTTAAACCACTATTCCGCCGACATTCTAGCCGCCATTGCTCCGCAGTACGTATAGTTACGACAAAGCCGATGAGTGCGTTGAATACAGCTCGTCCAACTCTATCTTCAGTATAAAGGACAACTCTCTATCCCCGCGCGTTTGGACGGGAGAGGCCGGCAAAATTTCAAAAAACGGTAATTTTGACCTTCCAAAACAGACTTTTTTCTACACAAGGAGAACCAAGCGGCTCAGAGGCCCGCCCTTTTAACTGTAGCATCCCAGCATCTTCCCTAGTAATCACCGCAAAAATCCAGCAAATCCGTCGCACTTTTTTCTAGGCCCAATTTTTGGGTACCTAAAATTTTTGAGTCTCTTAATCCGGAAATAATGGCCGTACCGAGGAACGGGATGCGGCCCTGTATTCCCCATTGCCTTGCTTCTTGCACGATAGCATCAAAATGGCAATCGCGAACACTTTCTGATTTTCGAGAAAAAAAGGGGAAGGGTTAACCACTATTCCGCCGACATTCTAGCCGCCATTGCTCCGCAGTACGTATAGTTACGACAAAGCCGATGTGTGCGTTGAATACAGCTCGTCCAACTCTATCTTCAGTACAAAGGAGAACTCTCTATACCCGCGCGTTTGGACGGGAGAGGCAGGCAAAATTTCAAAAAATGGTCATTTTGACCTTCCAAAACAGACTTTTTTCTACACAAGGAGAACCAAGCGGCTCAGAGGCCCGCCCTTTTAACTGTAGCATCCCAGCATCTTCCCTAGTAATCACCGCAAAAATCCAGCAAATCCGTCGCACTTTTTTCTAGGCCCAATTTTTGGGTACCTAAAATTTTTGAGTCTCTTAATCCGGAAATAATGGCCGTACCGAGGAACGGGATGCGGCCCTGTATTCCCCATTGACTTGCTTCTTGCACGATAGCATCAAAATGGCAATCGCGAACACTTTCTGATTTTCGAGAAAAAAAGGGGAAGGGTTAACCACTATTCCGCCGACATTCTAGCCGCCATTGCTCCGCAGTACGTATAGTTACGACAAAGCCGATGTGTGCGTTGAATACAGCTCGTCCAACTCTATCTTCAGTACAAAGGAGAACTCTCTATACCCGCGCGTTTGGACGGGAGAGGCAGGCAAAATTTCAAAAAATGGTCATTTTGACCTTCCAAAACAGACTTTTTTCTACACAAGGAGAACCAAGCGGCTCAGAGGCCCGCCCTTTTAACTGTAGCATCCCAGCATCTTCCCTAGTAATCACCGCAAAAATCCAGCAAATCCGTCGCACTTTTTTCTAGGCCCAATTTTTGGGTACCTAAAATTTTTGAGTCTCTAAATCCGGAAATAATGGCCGTACCGAGGAACGGGATGCGGCCCTTTATTCCCCATTGATTTGCTTCTTGCACGATAGCATCAAAATGGCAATCGCGAACACTTTCTGATTTTCGAGAAAAAAAGGGGAAGGGTTTAAACCACTATTCCGCCGACATTCTAGCCGCCATTGCTCCGCAGTACGTATTGTTACGACAAATCCGATGAGTGCGTTGAATACAGCTCGTCCAACTCTATCTTCAGTATTAAGGACAACTCTCTATCCCCGCGCGTTTGGACGGGAGAGGCCGGCAAAATTTAAAAAAATGGTAATTTTGACCTTCCAAAACAGACTTTTTTCTACACAAGGAGAACCAAGCGGCTCAGAGGCCCGCCCTTTTAACTGTAGCATCCCAGCATCTTCCCTAGTAATCACCGCAAAAATCCAGCAAATCCGTCGCACTTTTTTCTAGGCCCAATTTTTGGGTACCTAAAATTTTTGAGTCTCTAAATCCGGAAATAATGGCCGTACCGAGGAACGAGATGCGGCCCTGTATTCCCCATTGACTTGCTTCTTGCACGATAGCATCAAAATGGCAATCGCGAACACTTTCTGATTTTCGAGAAAAAAAGGGGAAGAGTTTAAACCACTATTCCGCCGACATTCTAGCCGCCATTGCTCCGCAGTACGTATAGTTACGACAAAGCCGATGAGTGCGTTGAATACAGCTCGTCCAACTCTATCTTCAGTATAAAGGACAACTCTCTATCCCCGCGCGTATGGACGGGAGAGGCCGGGAAAATTTCAAAAAATGGTAATTTTGACCTTCCAAAACAGACTTTTTTCTACACAAGGAGAACCAAGCGGCTCAGAGGCCCGCCCTTTTAACTGTAGCATCCCAGCATCTTCCCTAGTAATCACCGCAAAAATCCAGCAAATCCGTCGCACTTTTTTCTAGGCCCAATTTTTGGGTACCTAAAATTTTTGAGTCTCTTAATCCGGAAATAATGGCCGTACCGAGGAACGGGATGCGGCCCTGTATTCCCCATTGACTTGCTTCTTGCACGATAGCATCAAAATGGCAATCGCGAACACTTTCTGATTTTCGAGAAAAAAAGGGGAAGGGTTAACCACTATTCCGCCGACATTCTAGCCGCCATTGCTCCGCAGTACGTATAGTTACGACAAAGCCGATGTGTGCGTTGAATACAGCTCGTCCAACTCTATCTTCAGTACAAAGGAGAACTCTCTATACCCGCGCGTTTGGACGGGAGAGGCAGGCAAAATTTCAAAAAATGGTCATTTTGACCTTCCAAAACAGACTTTTTTCTACACAAGGAGAACCAAGCGGCTCAGAGGCCCGCCCTTTTAACTGTAGCATCCCAGCATCTTCCCTAGTAATCACCGCAAAAATCCAGCAAATCCGTCGCACTTTTTTCTAGGCCCAATTTTTGGGTACCTAAAATTTTTGAGTCTCTAAAACCGGAAATAATGGCCGTACCGAGGAACGGGATGCGGCCCTTTATTCCCCATTGATTTGCTTCTTGCACGATAGCATCAAAATGGCAATCGCGAACACTTTCTGATTTTCGAGAAAAAAAGGGGAAGGGTTTAAACCACTATTCCGCCGACATTCTAGCCGCCATTGCTCCGCAGTACGTATTGTTACGACAAATCCGATGAGTGCGTTGAATACAGCTCGTCCAACTCTATCTTCAGTATTAAGGACAACTCTCTATCCCCGCGCGTTTGGACGGGAGAGGCCGGCAAAATTAAAAAAAATGGTAATTTTGACCTTCCAAAACAGACTTTTTTCTACACAAGGAGAACCAAGCGGCTCAGAGGCCCGCCCTTTTAACTGTAGCATCCCAGCATCTTCCCTAGTAATCACCGCAAAAATCCAGCAAATCCGTCGCACTTTTTTCTAGGCCCAATTTTTGGGTACCTAAAATTTTTGAGTCTCTAAATCCGGAAATAATGGCCGTACCGAGGAACGAGATGCGGCCCTGTATTCCCCATTGACTTGCTTCTTGCACGATAGCATCAAAATGGCAATCGCGAACACTTTCTGATTTTCGAGAAAAAAAGGGGAAGAGTTTAAACCACTATTCCGCCGACATTCTAGCCGCCATTGCTCCGCAGTACGTATAGTTACGACAAAGCCGATGAGTGCGTTGAATACAGCTCGTCCAACTCTATCTTCAGTATAAAGGACAACTCTCTATCCCCGCGCGTATGGACAGGAGAGGCCGGGAAAATTTCAAAAAATGGTAATTTTGACCTTCCAAAACAGACTTTTTTCTACACAAGGAGAACCAAGCGGCTCAGAGGCCCGCCCTTTTAACTGTAGCATCCCAGCATCTTCCCTAGTAATCACCGCAAAAAGCCAGCAAATCCGTCGCACTTTTTCTAGGCCCAATTCTTGGGTACCTAAAATTTTTGAGTCTCTAAATCCGGAAATAATGGCCGTACCGAGAAACGGGATGCGGCCCTGTATTCCCCATTGACTTGCTTCTTACACGATAGCATCAAAATGGCAATCGCGAACACTTTCTGATTTTCGAGAAAAAAAGGGGAAGGGTTTAAACCACTATTCCGCCGACATTCTAGCCGCCATTGCTCCGCAGTACGTATAGTTACGACAAAGCCGATGAGTGCGTTGAATACAGCTCGTCCAACTCTATCTTCAGTATAAAGGACAACTCTCTATCCCCGCGCGTTTGGACGGGAGAGGCCGGCAAAATTTCAAAAAACGGTAATTTTGACCTTCCAAAACAGACTTTTTTCTACACAAGGAGAACCAAGCGGCTCAGAGGCCCGCCCTTTTAACTGTAGCATCCCAGCATCTTCCCTAGTAATCACCGCAAAAATCCAGCAAATCCGTCGCACTTTTTTCTAGGCCCAATTTTTGGGTACCTAAATTTTTTGAGTCTCTAAATCCGGAAATAATGGCCGTACCGAGGAACGGGATGCGGCCCTGTATTCCCCATTGACTTGCTTCTTGCACGATAGCATCAAAATGGCAATCGCGAACACTTTATGATTTTCGAGAAGAAAAGGGGAAGGGTTTAAACCACTATTCCGCCGACATTCTAGCCGCCATTGCTCCGCAGTACGTATAGTTACGACAAAGCCGATGAGTGCGTTGAATACAGCTCGTCCAACTCTATCTTCAGTATAAGGGACAACTCTCTATCCCCGCGCGTTTGGACGGGAGAGGCAGGAAAATTTTCAAAAAATGGTAATTTTGACCTTCCAAAACAGACTTTTTTCTACACAAGGAGAACCAAGCGGCTCAGAGGCCCGCCCTTTTAACTGTAGCATCCCAGCATCTTCCCTAGTAATCACCGCAAAAATCCAGCAAATCCGTCGCACTTTCTTCTAGGCCCAATTTTTGGGTACCTAAAATTTTTGAGTCTCTAAATCCGGAAATAATGGCCGTACCGAGGAACGGGATGCGGCCCTGTATTCCCCATTGACTTGCTTCTTACACGATAGCATCAAAATGGCAATCGCGAACACTTTCTGATTTTCGAGAAAAAAAGGGGAAGGAACCACTATTCCGCCGACATTCTAGCCGCCATTGCTCCGCAGTACGTATAGTTACGAGAAAGCCGATGAGTGCGTTTAATACAGCTCGTCCAACTCTATCTTCAGTATAAAGGACAACTCTCTATCCCCGCGCGTTTGGACGGGAGAGACCGGCAAAATTTCAAAAAATGGTCATTTTGACCTTCCAAAACAGACTTTTTTCTACACAAGGAGAACCAAGCGGCTCAGAGGCCCGCCCTTTTAACTGTAGCATCCCAGCATCTTCCCTAGTAATCACCGCAAAAATCCAGCAAATCCGTCGCACTTTTTTCTAGGCCCAATTTTTGGGTACCTAAAATTTTTGAGTCTCTAAATCCGGAAATAATGGCCGTACCGAGGAACGGGATGCGGCCCTGTATTCCCCATTGACTTGCTTCTTGCACGATAGCATCAAAATGGCAATCGCGAACACTTTCTGATTTTCGAGAAAAAAAGGGGAAGGGTTTAAACCACTATTCCGCCGACATTCTAGCCGCCATTGCTCCGCAGTACGTATAGTTACGACAAAGCCGATGAGTGCGTTGAATACAGCTCGTCCAACTCTATCTTCAGTATAAAGGACAACTCTCTATCCCCGCGCGTTTGGACGGGAGAGGCCGGCAAAATTTCAAAAAACGGTAATTTTGACCTTCCAAAACAGACTTTTTTCTACACAAGGAGAACCAAGCGGCTCAGAGGCCCGCCCTTTTAACTGTAGCATCCCAGCATCTTCCCTAGTAATCACCGCAAAAATCCAGCAAATCCGTCGCACTTTTTTCTAGGCCCAATTTTTGGGTACCTAAAATTTTTGAGTCTCTTAATCCGGAAATAATGGCCGTACCGAGGAACGGGATGCGGCCCTGTATTCCCCATTGACTTGCTTCTTGCACGATAGCATCAAAATGGCAATCGCGAACACTTTCTGATTTTCGAGAAAAAAAGGGGAAGGGTTAACCACTATTCCGCCGACATTCTAGCCGCCATTGCTCCGCAGTACGTATAGTTACGACAAAGCCGATGTGTGCGTTGAATACAGCTCGTCCAACTCTATCTTCAGTACAAAGGAGAACTCTCTATACCCGCGCGTTTGGACGGGAGAGGCAGGCAAAATTTCAAAAAATGGTCATTTTGACCTTCCAAAACAGACTTTTTTCTACACAAGGAGAACCAAGCGGCTCAGAGGCCCGCCCTTTTAACTGTAGCATCCCAGCATCTTCCCTAGTAATCACCGCAAAAATCCAGCAAATCCGTCGCACTTTTTTCTAGGCCCAATTTTTGGGTACCTAAAATTTTTGAGTCTCTAAATCCGGAAATAATGGCCGTACCGAGGAACGGGATGCGGCCCTTTATTCCCCATTGATTTGCTTCTTGCACGATAGCATCAAAATGGCAATCGCGAACACTTTCTGATTTTCGAGAAAAAAAGGGGAAGGGTTTAAACCACTATTCCGCCGACATTCTAGCCGCCATTGCTCCGCAGTACGTATTGTTACGACAAATCCGATGAGTGCGTTGAATACAGCTCGTCCAACTCTATCTTCAGTATTAAGGACAACTCTCTATCCCCGCGCGTTTGGACGGGAGAGGCCGGCAAAATTAAAAAAAATGGTAATTTTGACCTTCCAAAACAGACTTTTTTCTACACAAGGAGAACCAAGCGGCTCAGAGGCCCGCCCTTTTAACTGTAGCATCCCAGCATCTTCCCTAGTAATCACCGCAAAAATCCAGCAAATCCGTCGCACTTTTTTCTAGGCCCAATTTTTGGGTACCTAAAATTTTTGAGTCTCTAAATCCGGAAATAATGGCCGTACCGAGGAACGAGATGCGGCCCTGTATTCCCCATTGACTTGCTTCTTGCACGATAGCATCAAAATGGCAATCGCGAACACTTTCTGATTTTCGAGAAAAAAAGGGGAAGAGTTTAAACCACTATTCCGCCGACATTCTAGCCGCCATTGCTCCGCAGTACGTATAATTACGACAAAGCCGATGAGTGCGTTGAATACAGCTCGTCCAACTCTATCTTCAGTATAAAGGACAACTCTCTATCCCCGCGCGTATGGACGGGAGAGGCCGGGAAAATTTCAAAAAATGGTAATTTTGACCTTCCAAAACAGACTTTTTTCTACACAAGGAGAACCAAGCGGCTCAGAGGCCCGCCCTTTTAACTGTAGCATCCCAGCATCTTCCCTAGTAATCACCGCAAAAAGCCAGCAAATCCGTCGCACTTTTTCTAGGCCCAATTCTTGGGTACCTAAAATTTTTGAGTCTCTAAATCCGGAAATAATGGCCGTACCGAGAAACGGGATGCGGCCCTGTATTCCCCATTGACTTGCTTCTTACACGATAGCATCAAAATGGCAATCGCGAACACTTTCTGATTTTCGAGAAAAAAAGGGGAAGGGTTTAAACCACTATTCCGCCGACATTCTAGCCGCCATTGCTCCGCAGTACGTATAGTTACGACAAAGCCGATGAGTGCGTTGAATACAGCTCGTCCAACTCTATCTTCAGTATAAAGGACAACTCTCTATCCCCGCGCGTTTGGACGGGAGAGGCCGGCAAAATTTCAAAAAACGGTAATTTTGACCTTCCAAAACAGACTTTTTTCTACACAAGGAGAACCAAGCGGCTCAGAGGCCCGCCCTTTTAACTGTAGCATCCCAGCATCTTCCCTAGTAATCACCGCAAAAATCCAGCAAATCCGTCGCACTTTTTTCTAGGCCCAATTTTTGGGTACCTAAATTTTTTGAGTCTCTAAATCCGGAAATAATGGCCGTACCGAGGAACGGGATGCGGCCCTGTATTCCCCATTGACTTGCTTCTTGCACGATAGCATCAAAATGGCAATCGCGAACACTTTATGATTTTCGAGAAGAAAAGGGGAAGGGTTTAAACCACTATTCCGCCGACATTCTAGCCGCCATTGCTCCGCAGTACGTATAGTTACGACAAAGCCGATGAGTGCGTTGAATACAGCTCGTCCAACTCTATCTTCAGTATAAGGGACAACTCTCTATCCCCGCGCGTTTGGACGGGAGAGGCAGGAAAATTTTCAAAAAATGGTAATTTTGACCTTCCAAAACAGACTTTTTTCTACACAAGGAGAACCAAGCGGCTCAGAGGCCCGCCCTTTTAACTGTAGCATCCCAGCATCTTCCCTAGTAATCACCGCAAAAATCCAGCAAATCCGTCGCACTTTCTTCTAGGCCCAATTTTTGGGTACCTAAAATTTTTGAGTCTCTAAATCCGGAAATAATGGCCGTACCGAGGAACGGGATACGGTCCTGTATTCCCCATTGACTTGCTTCTTACACGATAGCATCAAAATGGCAATCGCGAACACTTTCTGATTTTCGAGAAAAAAAGGGGAAGGAACCACTATTCCGCCGACATTCTAGCCGCCATTGCTCCGCAGTACGTATAGTTACGAGAAAGCCGATGAGTGCGTTTAATACAGCTCGTCCAACTCTATCTTCAGTATAAAGGACAACTCTCTATCCCCGCGCGTTTGGACGGGAGAGACCGGCAAAATTTCAAAAAATGGTCATTTTGACCTTCCAAAACAGACTTTTTTCTACACAAGGAGAACCAAGCGGCTCAGAGGCCCGCCCTTTTAACTGTAGCATCCCAGCATCTTCCCTAGTAATCACCGCAAAAATCCAGCAAATCCGTCGCACTTTTTTCTAGGCCCAATTTTTGGGTACCTAAAATTTTTGAGTCTCTAAATCCGGAAATAATGGCCGTACCGAGGAACGGGATGCGGCCCTGTATTCCCCATTGACTTGCTTCTTGCACGATAGCATCAAAATGGCAATCGCGAACACTTTCTGATTTTCGAGAAAAAAAGGGGAAGGGTTTAAACCACTATTCCGCCGACATTCTAGCCGCCATTGCTCCGCAGTACGTATAGTTACGACAAAGCCGATGAGTGCGTTGAATACAGCTCGTCCAACTCTATCTTCAGTATAAAGGACAACTCTCTATCCCCGCGCGTTTGGACGGGAGAGGCCGGCAAAATTTCAAAAAACGGTAATTTTGACCTTCCAAAACAGACTTTTTTCTACAAAAGGAGAACCAAGCGGCTCAGAGGTCCGCCCTTTTAACTGTAGCATCCCAGCATCTTCCCTAGTAATCACCGCAAAAATCCAGCAAATCCGTCGCACTTTTTTCTAGGCCCAATTTTTGGGTACCTAAAATTTTTGAGTCTCTTAATCCGGAAATAATGGCCGTACCGAGGAACGGGATGCGGCCCTGTATTCCCCATTGCCTTGCTTCTTGCACGATAGCATCAAAATGGCAATCGCGAACACTTTCTGATTTTCGAGAAAAAAAGGGGAAGGGTTAACCACTATTCCGCCGACATTCTAGCCGCCATTGCTCCGCAGTACGTATAGTTACGACAAAGCCGATGTGTGCGTTGAATACAGCTCGTCCAACTCTATCTTCAGTACAAAGGAGAACTCTCTATACCCGCGCGTTTGGACGGGAGAGGCAGGCAAAATTTCAAAAAATGGTCATTTTGACCTTCCAAAACAGACTTTTTTCTACACAAGGAGAACCAAGCGGCTCAGAGGCCCGCTCTTTTAACTGTAGCATCCCAGCATCTTCCCTAGTAATCACCGCAAAAATCCAGCAAATCCGTCGCACTTTTTTCTAGGCCCAATTTTTGGGTACCTAAAATTTTTGAGTCTCTTAATCCGGAAATAATGGCCGTACCGAGGAACGGGATGCGGCCCTGTATTCCCCATTGACTTGCTTCTTGCACGATAGCATCAAAATGGCAATCGCGAACACTTTCTGATTTTCGAGAAAAAAAGGGGAAGGGTTAACCACTATTCCGCCGACATTCTAGCCGCCATTGCTCCGCAGTACGTATAGTTACGACAAAGCCGATGTGTGCGTTGAATACAGCTCGTCCAACTCTATCTTCAGTACAAAGGAGAACTCTCTATACCCGCGCGTTTGGACGGGAGAGGCAGGCAAAATTTCAAAAAATGGTCATTTTGACCTTCCAAAACAGACTTTTTTCTACACAAGGAGAACCAAGCGGCTCAGAGGCCCGCCCTTTTAACTGTAGCATCCCAGCATCTTCCCTAGTAATCACCGCAAAAATCCAGCAAATCCGTCGCACTTTTTTCTAGGCCCAATTTTTGGGTACCTAAAATTTTTGAGTCTCTAAATCCGGAAATAATGGCCGTACCGAGGAACGGGATGCGGCCCTTTATTCCCCATTGATTTGCTTCTTGCACGATAGCATCAAAATGGCAATCGCGAACACTTTCTGATTTTCGAGAAAAAAAGGGGAAGGGTTTAAACCACTATTCCGCCGACATTCTAGCCGCCATTGCTCCGCAGTACGTATTGTTACGACAAATCCGATGAGTGCGTTGAATACAGCTCGTCCAACTCTATCTTCAGTATTAAGGACAACTCTCTATCCCCGCGCGTTTGGACGGGAGAGGCCGGCAAAATTTAAAAAAATGGTAATTTTGACCTTCCAAAACAGACTTTTTTCTACACAAGGAGAACCAAGCGGCTCAGAGGCCCGCCCTTTTAACTGTAGCATCCCAGCATCTTCCCTAGTAATCACCGCAAAAATCCAGCAAATCCGTCGCACTTTTTTCTAGGCCCAATTTTTGGGTACCTAAAATTTTTGAGTCTCTTAATCCGGAAATAATGGCCGTACCGAGGAACGGGATGCGGCCCTGTATTCCCCATTGACTTGCTTCTTGCACGATAGCATCAAAATGGCAATCGCGAACACTTTCTGATTTTCGAGAAAAAAAGGGGAAGGGTTAACCACTATTCCGCCGACATTCTAGCCGCCATTGCTCCGCAGTACGTATAGTTACGACAAAGCCGATGTGTGTGTTGAATACAGCTCGTCCAACTCTATCTTCAGTACAAAGGAGAACTCTCTATACCCGCGCGTTTGGACGGGAGAGGCAGGCAAAATTTCAAAAAATGGTCATTTTGACCTTCCAAAACAGACTTTTTTCTACACAAGGAGAACCAAGCGGCTCAGAGGCCCGCCCTTTTAACTGTAGCATCCCAGCATCTTCCCTAGTAATCACCGCAAAAATCCAGCAAATCCGTCGCACTTTTTTCTAGGCCCAATTTTTGGGTACCTAAAATTTTTGAGTCTCTAAATCCGGAAATAATGGCCGTACCGAGGAACGGGATGCGGCCCTTTATTCCCCATTGATTTGCTTCTTGCACGATAGCATCAAAATGGCAATCGCGAACACTTTCTGATTTTCGAGAAAAAAAGGGGAAGGGTTTAAACCACTATTCCGCCGACATTCTAGCCGCCATTGCTCCGCAGTACGTATTGTTACGACAAATCCGATGAGTGCGTTGAATACAGCTCGTCCAACTCTATCTTCAGTATTAAGGACAACTCTCTATCCCCGCGCGTTTGGACGGGAGAGGCCGGCAAATTTAAAAAAAATGGTAATTTTGACCTTCCAAAACAGACTTTTTTCTACACAAGGAGAACCAAGCGGCTCAGAGGCCCGCCCTTTTAACTGTAGCATCCCAGCATCTTCCCTAGTAATCACCGCAAAAATCCAGCAAATCCGTCGCACTTTTTTCTAGGCCCAATTTTTGGGTACCTAAAATTTTTGAGTCTCTAAATCCGGAAATAATGGCCGTACCGAGGAACGAGATGCGGCCCTGTATTCCCCATTGACTTGCTTCTTGCACGATAGCATCAAAATGGCAATCGCGAACACTTTCTGATTTTCGAGAAAAAAAGGGGAAGAGTTTAAACCACTATTCCGCCGACATTCTAGCCGCCATTGCTCCGCAGTACGTATAGTTACGACAAAGCCGATGAGTGCGTTGAATACAGCTCGTCCAACTCTATCTTCAGTATAAAGGACAACTCTCTATCCCCGCGCGTATGGACGGGAGAGGCCGGGAAAATTTCAAAAAATGGTAATTTTGACCTTCCAAAACAGACTTTTTTCTACACAAGGAGAACCAAGCGGCTCAGAGGCCCGCCCTTTTAACTGTAGCATCCCAGCATCTTCCCTAGTAATCACCGCAAAAAGCCAGCAAATCCGTCGCACTTTTTCTAGGCCCAATTCTTGGGTACCTAAAATTTTTGAGTCTCTAAATCCGGAAATAATGGCCGTACCGAGAAACGGGATGCGGCCCTGTATTCCCCATTGACTTGCTTCTTACACGATAGCATCAAAATGGCAATCGCGAACACTTTCTGATTTTCGAGAAAAAAAGGGGAAGGGTTTAAACCACTATTCCGCCGACATTCTAGCCGCCATTGCTCCGCAGTACGTATAGTTACGACAAAGCCGATGAGTGCGTTGAATACAGCTCGTCCAACTCTATCTTCAGTATAAAGGACAACTCTCTATCCCCGCGCGTTTGGACGGGAGAGGCCGGCAAAATTTCAAAAAACGGTAATTTTGACCTTCCAAAACAGACTTTTTTCTACACAAGGAGAACCAAGCGGCTCAGAGGCCCGCCCTTTTAACTGTAGCATCCCAGCATCTTCCCTAGTAATCACCGCAAAAATCCAGCAAATCCGTCGCACTTTTTTCTAGGCCCAATTTTTGGGTACCTAAATTTTTTGAGTCTCTAAATCCGGAAATAATGGCCGTACCGAGGAACGGGATGCGGCCCTGTATTCCCCATTGACTTGCTTCTTGCACGATAGCATCAAAATGGCAATCGCGAACACTTTATGATTTTCGAGAAGAAAAGGGGAAGGGTTTAAACCACTATTCCGCCGACATTCTAGCCGCCATTGCTCCGCAGTACGTATAGTTACGACAAAGCCGATGAGTGCGTTGAATACAGCTCGTCCAACTCTATCTTCAGTATAAGGGACAACTCTCTATCCCCGCGCGTTTGGACGGGAGAGGCAGGAAAATTTTCAAAAAATGGTAATTTTGACCTTCCAAAACAGACTTTTTTCTACACAAGGAGAACCAAGCGGCTCAGAGGCCCGCCCTTTTAACTGTAGCATCCCAGCATCTTCCCTAGTAATCACCGCAAAAATCCAGCAAATCCGTCGCACTTTCTTCTAGGCCCAATTTTTGGGTACCTAAAATTTTTGAGTCTCTAAATCCGGAAATAATGGCCGTACCGAGGAACGGGATGCGGCCCTGTATTCCCCATTGACTTGCTTCTTACACCATAGCATCAAAATGGCAATCGCGAACACTTTCTGATTTTCGAGAAAAAAAGGGGAAGGAACCACTATTCCGCCGACATTCTAGCCGCCATTGCTCCGCAGTACGTATAGTTACGAGAAAGCCGATGAGTGCGTTTAATACAGCTCGTCCAACTCTATCTTCAGTATAAAGGACAACTCTCTATCCCCGCGCGTTTGGACGGGAGAGACCGGCAAAATTTCAAAAAATGGTCATTTTGACCTTCCAAAACAGACTTTTTTCTACACAAGGAGAACCAAGCGGCTCAGAGGCCCGCCCTTTTAACTGTAGCATCCCAGCATCTTCCCTAGTAATCACCGCAAAAATCCAGCAAATCCGTCGCACTTTTTTCTAGGCCCAATTTTTGGGTACCTAAAATTTTTGAGTCTCTAAATCCGGAAATAATGGCCGTACCGAGGAACGGGATGCGGCCCTGTATTCCCCATTGACTTGCTTCTTGCACGATAGCATCAAAATGGCAATCGCGAACACTTTCTGATTTTCGAGAAAAAAAGGGGAAGGGTTTAAACCACTATTTCGCCGACATTCTAGCCGCCATTGCTCCGCAGTACGTATAGTTACGACAAAGCCGATGAGTGCGTTGAATACAGCTCGTCCAACTCTATCTTCAGTATAAAGGACAACTCTCTATCCCCGCGCGTTTGGACGGGAGAGGCCGGCAAAATTTCAAAAAACGGTAATTTTGACCTTCCAAAACAGACTTTTTTCTACACAAGGAGAACCAAGCGGCTCAGAGGCCCGCCCTTTTAACTGTAGCATCCCAGCATCTTCCCTAGTAATCACCGCAAAAATCCAGCAAATCCGTCGCACTTTTTTCTAGGCCCAATTTTTGGGTACCTAAATTTTTTGAGTCTCTAAATCCGGAAATAATGGCCGTACCGAGGAACGGGATGCGGCCCTGTATTCCCCATTGACTTGCTTCTTGCACGATAGCATCAAAATGGCAATCGCGAACACTTTATGATTTTCGAGAAGAAAAGGGGAAGGGTTTAAACCACTATTCCGCCGACATTCTAGCCGCCATTGCTCCGCAGTACGTATAGTTACGACAAAGCCGATGAGTGCGTTGAATACAGCTCGTCCAACTCTATCTTCAGTATAAAGGACAACTCTCTATCCCCGCGCGTTTGGACGGGAGAGGCCGGCAAAATTTCAAAAAACGGTAATTTTGACCTTCCAAAACAGACTTTTTTCTACACAAGGAGAACCAAGCGGCTCAGAGGCCCGCCCTTTTAACTGTAGCATCCCAGCATCTTCCCTAGTAATCACCGCAAAAATCCAGAAAATCCGTCGCACTTTTTTCTAGGCCCAATTTTTGCGTACCTAAAATTTTTGAGTCTCTAAATCCGGAAATAATGGCCGTACCGAGGAACGGGATGCGGCCCTGTATTCCCCATTGACTTGCTTCTTGCACGATAGCATCAAAATGGCAATCGCGAACACTTTATGATTTTCGAGAAGAAAAGGGGAAGGGTTTTAAACCACTATTCCGCCGACATTCTAGCCGCCATTGCTCCGCAGTACGTATAGTTACGACAAAGCCGATGAGTGCGTTGAATACAGCTCGTCCAACTCTATCTTCAGTATAAGGGACAACTCTCTATCCCCGCGCGTTTGGACGGGAGAGGCAGGAAAATTTTCAAAAAATGGTAATTTTGACCTTCCAAAACAGACTTTTTTCTACACAAGGAGAACCAAGCGGCTCAGAGGCCCGCCCTTTTAACTGTAGCATCCCAGCATCTTCCCTAGTAATCACCGCAAAAATCCAGCAAATCCGTCGCACTTTTTTCTAGGCCCAATTTTTGGGTACCTAAAATTTTTGAGTCTCTAAATCCGGAAATAATGGCCGTACCGAGGAACGGGATGCGGCCCTGTATTCCCCATTGACTTGCTTCTTACACGATAGCATCAAAATGGCAATCGCGAACACTTTTCGATTTTCGAGGAAAAAAGGGGAAGGGTTTAAACCACTATTCCGCCGACATTCTAACCGCCATTGCTCCGCAGTACGTATAGTTACGACAAAGCCGATGAGTGCGTTTAATACAGCTCGTCCAACTCTATCTTCAGTATAAAGGACAACTCTCTATCCCCGCGCGTTTGGACGGGAGAGGCCGGCAAAAAAAGAATGGTCATTTTGACCTTCCAAAACAGACTTTTTTCTACACAAGGAGAACCAAGCGGCTCAGAGGCCCGCCCTTTTAACTGTAGCATCCCAGCATCTTCCCTAGTAATCACCGCAAAAATCCAGCAAATCCGTCGCACTTTCTTCTAGGCCCAATTTTTGGGTACCTAAAATTTTTTAGTCTCTAAATCCGGAAATAATGGCCGTACCGAGGAACGGGATGCGGCCCTGTATTCCCCATTGACTTGCTTCTTACACGATAGCATCAAAATGGCAATCGCGAACACTTTCTGATTTTCGAGAAAAAAAGGGGAAGGAACCACTATTCCGCCGACATTCTAGCCGCCATTGCTCCGCAGTACGTATAGTTACGAGAAAGCCGATGAGTGCGTTTAATACAGCTCGTCCAACTCTATCTTCAGTATAAAGGACAACTCTCTATCCCCGCGCGTTTGGACGGGAGAGACCGGCAAAATTTCAAAAAATGGTCATTTTGACCTTCCAAAACAGACTTTTTTCTACACAAGGAGAACCAAGCGGCTCAGAGGCCCGCCCTTTTAACTGTAGCATCCCAGCATCTTCCCTAGTAATCACCGCAAAAAGCCAGCAAATCCGTCGCACTTTTTCTAGGCCCAATTCTTGGGTACCTAAAATTTTTGAGTCTCTAAATCCGGAAATAATGGCCGTACCGAGAAACGGGATGCGGCCCTGTATTCCCCATTGACTTGCTTCTTACACGATAGCATCAAAATGGCAATCGCGAACACTTTCTGATTTTCGAGAAAAAAAGGGGAAGGGTTTAAACCACTATTCCGCCGACATTCTAGCCGCCATTGCTCCGCAGTACGTATAGTTACGACAAAGCCGATGAGTGCGTTGAATACAGCTCGTCCAACTCTATCTTCAGTATAAAGGACAACTCTCTATCCCCGCGCGTTTGGACGGGAGAGGCCGGCAAAATTTCAAAAAACGGTAATTTTGACCTTCCAAAACAGACTTTTTTCTACACAAGGAGAACCAAGCGGCTCAGAGGCCCGCCCTTTTAACTGTAGCATCCCAGCATCTTCCCTAGTAATAACCGCAAAAATCCAGCAAATCCGTCGCACTTTTTTCTAGGCCCAATTTTTGGGTACCTAAATTTTTTGAGTCTCTAAATCCGGAAATAATGGCCGTACCGAGGAACGGGATGCGGCCCTGTATTCCCCATTGACTTGCTTCTTGCACGATAGCATCAAAATGGCAATCGCGAACACTTTATGATTTTCGAGAAGAAAAGGGGAAGGGTTTAAACCACTATTCCGCCGACATTCTAGCCGGCATTGCTCCGCAGTACGTATAGTTACGACAAAGCCGATGAGTGCGTTGAATACAGCTCGTCCAACTCTATCTTCAGTATAAGGGACAACTCTCTATCCCCGCGCGTTTGGACGGGAGAGGCAGGAAAATTTTCAAAAAATGGTAATTTTGACCTTCCAAAACAGACTTTTTTCTACACAAGGAGAACCAAGCGGCTCAGAGGCCCGCCCTTTTAACTGTAGCATCCCAGCATCTTCCCTAGTAATCACCGCAAAAATCCAGCAAATCCGTCGCACTTTTTTCTAGGCCCAATTTTTGGGTACCTAAAATTTTTGAGTCTCTTAATCCGGAAATAATGGCCGTACCGAGGAACGGGATGCGGCCCTGTATTCCCCATTGACTTGCTTCTTGCACGATAGCATCAAAATGGCAATCGCGAACACTTTCTGATTTTCGAGAAAAAAAGGGGAAGGGTTAACCACTATTCCGCCGACATTCTAGCCGCCATTGCTCCGCAGTACGTATAGTTACGACAAAGCCGATGTGTGCGTTGAATACAGCTCGTCCAACTCTATCTTCAGTACAAAGGAGAACTCTCTATACCCGCGCGTTTGGACGGGAGAGGCAGGCAAAATTTCAAAAAATGGTCATTTTGACCTTCCAAAACAGACTTTTTTCTACACAAGGAGAACCAAGCGGCTCAGAGGCCCGCCCTTTTAACTGTAGCATCCCAGCATCTTCCCTAGTAATCACCGCAAAAATCCAGCAAATCCGTCGCACTTTTTTCTAGGCCCAATTTTTGGGTACCTAAAATTTTTGAGTCTCTAACTCCGGAAATAATGGCCGTACCGAGGAACGGGATGCGGCCCTTTATTCCCCATTGATTTGCTTCTTGCACGATAGCATCAAAATGGCAATCGCGAACACTTTCTGATTTTCGAGAAAAAAAGGGGAAGGGTTTAAACCACTATTCCGCCGACATTCTAGCCGCCATTGCTCCGCAGTACGTATTGTTACGACAAATCCGATGAGTGCGTTGAATACAGCTCGTCCAACTCTATCTTCAGTATTAAGGACAACTCTCTATCCCCGCGCGTTTGGACGGGAGAGGCCGGCAAAATTAAAAAAAATGGTAATTTTGACCTTCCAAAACAGACTTTTTTCTACACAAGGAGAACCAAGCGGCTCAGAGGCCCGCCCTTTTAACTGTAGCATCCCAGCATCTTCCCTAGTAATCACCGCAAAAATCCAGCAAATCCGTCGCACTTTTTTCTAGGCCCAATTTTTGGGTACCTAAAATTTTTGAGTCTCTAAATCCGGAAATAATGGCCGTACCGAGGAACGAGATGCGGCCCTGTATTCCCCATTGACTTGCTTCTTGCACGATAGCATCAAAATGGCAATCGCGAACACTTTCTGATTTTCGAGAAAAAAAGGGGAAGAGTTTAAACCACTATTCCGCCGACATTCTAGCCGCCATTGCTCCGCAGTACGTATAGTTACGACAAAGCCGATGAGTGCGTTGAATACAGCTCGTCCAACTCTATCTTCAGTATAAAGGACAACTCTCTATCCCCGGGCGTATGGACGGGAGAGGCCGGGAAAATTTCAAAAAATGGTAATTTTGACCTTCCAAAACAGACTTTTTTCTACACAAGGAGAACCAAGCGGCTCAGAGGCCCGCCCTTTTAACTGTAGCATCCCAGCATCTTCCCTAGTAATCACCGCAAAAAGCCAGCAAATCCGTCGCACTTTTTCTAGGCCCAATTCTTGGGTACCTAAAATTTTTGAGTCTCTAAATCCGGAAATAATGGCCGTACCGAGAAACGGGATGCCGCCCTGTATTCCCCATTGACTTGCTTCTTACACGATAGCATCAAAATGGCAATCGCGAACACTTTCTGATTTTCGAGAAAAAAAGGGGAAGAGTTTAAACCACTATTCCGCCGACATTCTAGCCGCCATTGCTCCGCAGTACGTATAGTTACGACAAAGCCGATGAGTGCGTTGAATACAGCTCGTCCAACTCTATCTTCAGTATAAGGGACAACTCTCTATCCCCGCGCGTTTGGACGGGAGAGGCCGGCAAAATTTCAAAAAACGGTAATTTTGACCTTCCAAAACAGACTTTTTTCTACACAAGGAGAACCAAGCGGCTCAGAGGCCCGCCCTTTTAACTGTAGCATCCCAGCATCTTCCCTAGTAATAACCGCAAAAATCCAGCAAATCCGTCGCACTTTTTTCTAGGCCCAATTTTTGGGTACCTAAATTTTTTGAGTCTCTAAATCCGGAAATAATGGCCGTACCGAGGAACGGGATGCGGCCCTGTATTCCCCATTGACTTGCTTCTTGCACGATAGCATCAAAATGGCAATCGCGAACACTTTATGATTTTCGAGAAGAAAAGGGGAAGGGTTTAAACCACTATTCCGCCGACATTCTAGCCGCCATTGCTCCGCAGTACGTATAGTTACGACAAAGCCGATGAGTGCGTTGAATACAGCTCGTCCAACTCTATCTTCAGTATAAGGGACAACTCTCTATCCCCGCGCGTTTGGACGGGAGAGGCAGGAAAATTTTCAAAAAATGGTAATTTTGACCTTCCAAAACAGACTTTTTTCTACACAAGGAGAACCAAGCGGCTCAGAGGCCCGCCCTTTTAACTGTAGCATCCCAGCATCTTCCCTAGTAATCACCGCAAAAATCCAGCAAATCCGTCGCACTTTTTTCTAGGCCCAATTCTTGGGTACCTAAAATTTTTGAGTCTCTAAATCCGGAAATAATGGCCGTACCGAGAAACGGGATGCGGCCCTGTATTCCCCATTGACTTGCTTCTTACACGATAGCATCAAAATGGCAATCGCGAACACTTTCTGATTTTCGAGAAAAAAAGGGGAAGGGTTTAAACCACTATTCCGCCGACATTCTAGCCGCCATTGCTCCGCAGTACGTATAGTTACGACAAAGCCGATGAGTGCGTTGAATACAGCTCGTCCAACTCTATCTTCAGTATAAAGGACAACTCTCTATCCCCGCGCGTTTGGACGGGAGAGGCCGGCAAAATTTCAAAAAACGGTAATTTTGACCTTCCAAAACAGACTTTTTTCTACACAAGGAGAACCAAGCGGCTCAGAGGCCCGCCCTTTTAACTGTAGCATCCCAGCATCTTCCCTAGTAATCACCGCAAAAATCCAGCAAATCCGTCGCACTTTTTTCTAGGCCCAATTTTTGGGTACCTAAATTTTTTGAGTCTCTAAATCCGGAAATAATGGCCGTACCGAGGAACGGGATGCGGCCCTGTATTCCCCATTGACTTGCTTCTTGCACGATAGCATCAAAATGGCAATCGCGAACACTTTATGATTTTCGAGAAGAAAAGGGGAAGGGTTTAAACCACTATTCCGCCGACATTCTAGCCGCCATTGCTCCGCAGTACGTATAGTTACGACAAAGCCGATGAGTGCGTTGAATACAGCTCGTCCAACTCTATCTTCAGTATAAGGGACAACTCTCTATCCCCGCGCGTTTGGACGGGAGAGGCAGGAAAATTTTCAAAAAATGGTAATTTTGACCTTCCAAAACAGACTTTTTTCTACACAAGGAGAACCAAGCGGCTCAGAGGCCCGCCCTTTTAACTGTAGCATCCCAGCATCTTCCCTAGTAATCACCGCAAAAATCCAGCAAATCCGTCGCACTTTCTTCTAGGCCCAATTTTTGGGTACCTAAAATTTTTGAGTCTCTAAATCCGGAAATAATGGCCGTACCGAGGAACGGGATGCGGCCCTGTATTCCCCATTGACTTGCTTCTTACACCATAGCATCAAAATGGCAATCGCGAACACTTTCTGATTTTCGAGAAAAAAAGGGGAAGGAACCACTATTCCGCCGACATTCTAGCCGCCATTGCTCCGCAGTACGTATAGTTACGAGAAAGCCGATGAGTGCGTTTAATACAGCTCGTCCAACTCTATCTTCAGTATAAAGGACAACTCTCTATCCCCGCGCGTTTGGACGGGAGAGACCGGCAAAATTTCAAAAAATGGTCATTTTGACCTTCCAAAACAGACTTTTTTCTACACAAGGAGAACCAAGCGGCTCAGAGGCCCGCCCTTTTAACTGTAGCATCCCAGCATCTTCCCTAGTAATCACCGCAAAAATCCAGCAAATCCGTCGCACTTTTTTCTAGGCCCAATTTTTGGGTACCTAAAATTTTTGAGTCTCTAAATCCGGAAATAATGGCCGTACCGAGGAACGGGATGCGGCCCTGTATTCCCCATTGACTTGCTTCTTGCACGATAGCATCAAAATGGCAATCGCGAACACTTTCTGATTTTCGACATTCTAGCCGCCATTGCTCCGCAGTACGTATAGTTACGACAAAGCCGATGAGTGCGTTGAATACAGCTCGTCCAACTCTATCTTCAGTATAAAGGACAACTCTCTATCCCCGCGCGTTTGGACGGGAGAGGCCGGCAAAATTTCAAAAAACGGTAATTTTGACCTTCCAAAACAGACTTTTTTCTACACAAGGAGAACCAAGCGGCTCAGAGGCCCGCCCTTTTAACTGTAGCATCCCAGCATCTTCCCTAGTAATCACCGCAAAAATCCAGCAAATCCGTCGCACTTTTTTCTAGGCCAAATTTTTGGGTACCTAAATTTTTTGAGTCTCTAAATCCGGAAATAATGGCCGTACCGAGGAACGGGATGCGGCCCTGTATTCCCCATTGACTTGCTTCTTGCACGATAGCATCAAAATGGCAATCGCGAACACTTTATGATTTTCGAGAAGAAAAGGGGAAGGGTTTAAACCACTATTCCGCCGACATTCTAGCCGCCATTGCTCCGCAGTACGTATAGTTACGACAAAGCCGATGAGTGCGTTGAATACAGCTCGTCCAACTCTATCTTCAGTATAAAGGACAACTCTCTATCCCCGCGCGTATGGACGGGAGAGGCCGGGAAAATTTCAAAAAATGGTAATTTTGACCTTCCAAAACAGACTTTTTTCTACACAAGGAGAACCAAGCGGCTCAGAGGCCCGCCCTTTTAACTGTAGCATCCCAGCATCTTCCCTAGTAATCACCGCAAAAAGCCAGCAAATCCGTCGCACTTTTTCTAGGCCCAATTCTTGGGTACCTAAAATTTTTGAGTCTCTAAATCCGGAAATAATGGCCGTACCGACGAACGGGATGCGGCCCTGTATTCCCCATTGACTTGCTTCTTACACGATAGCATCAAAATGGCAATCGCGAACACTTTCTGATTTTCGAGAAAAAAAGGGGAAGGGTTTAAACCACTATTCCGCCGACATTCTAGCCGCCATTGCTCCGCAGTACGTATAGTTACGACAAAGCCGATGAGTGCGTTGAATACAGCTCGTCCAACTCTATCTTCAGTATAAAGGACAACTCTCTATCCCCGCGCGTTTGGACGGGAGAGGCCGGCAAAATTTCAAAAAACGGTAATTTTGACCTTCCAAAACAGACTTTTTTCTACACAAGGAGAACCAAGCGGCTCAGAGGCCCGCCCTTTTAACTGTAGCATCCCAGCATCTTCCCTAGTAATCACCGCAAAAATCCAGAAAATCCGTCGCACTTTTTTCTAGGCCCAATTTTTGCGTTCCTAAAATTTTTGAGTCTCTAAATCCGGAAATAATGGCCGTACCGAGGAACGGGATGCGGCCCTGTATTCCCCATTGACTTGCTTCTTGCACGATAGCATCAAAATGGCAATCGCGAACACTTTATGATTTTCGAGAAGAAAAGGGGAAGGGTTTTAAACCACTATTCCGCCGACATTCTAGCCGCCATTGCTCCGCAGTACGTATAGTTACGACAAAGCCGATGAGTGCGTTGAATACAGCTCGTCCAACTCTATCTTCAGTATAAGGGACAACTCTCTATCCCCGCGCGTTTGGACGGGAGAGGCAGGAAAATTTTCAAAAAATGGTAATTTTGACCTTCCAAAACAGACTTTTTTCTACACAAGGAGAACCAAGCGGCTCAGAGGCCCGCCCTTTTAACTGTAGCATCCCAGCATCTTCCCTAGTAATCACCGCAAAAATCCAGCAAATCCGTCGCACTTTTTTCTAGGCCCAATTTTTGGGTACCTAAAATTTTTGAGTCTCTAAATCCGGAAATAATGGCCGCACCGAGGAACGGGATGCGGCCCTGTATTCCCCATTGACTTGCTTCTTACACGATAGCATCAAAATGGCAATCGCGAACACTTTTCGATTTTCGAGGAAAAAAGGGGAAGGGTTTAAACCACTATTCCGCCGACATTCTAACCGCCATTGCTCCGCAGTACGTATAGTTACGACAAAGCCGATGAGTGCGTTTAATACAGCTCGTCCAACTCTATCTTCAGTATAAAGGACAACTCTCTATCCCCGCGCGTTTGGACGGGAGAGGCCGGCAAAAAAAGAATGGTCATTTTGACCTTCCAAAACAGACTTTTTTCTACACAAGCAGAACCAAGCGGCTCAGAGGCCCGCCCTTTTAACTGTAGCATCCCAGCATCTTCCCTAGTAATCACCGCAAAAATCCAGCAAATCCGTCGCACTTTCTTCTAGGCCCAATTTTTGGGTACCTAAAATTTTTTAGTCTCTAAATCCGGAAATAATGGCCGTACCGAGGAACGGGATGCGGCCCTGTATTCCCCATTGACTTGCTTCTTACACGATAGCATCAAAATGGCAATCGCGAACACTTTCTGATTTTAGAGAAAAAAAGGGGAAGGAACCACTATTCCGCCGACATTCTAGCCGCCATTGCTCCGCAGTACGTATAGTTACGAGAAAGCCGATGAGTGCGTTTAATACAGCTCGTCCAACTCTATCTTCAGTATAAAGGACAACTCTCTATCCCCGCGCGTTTGGACGGGAGAGACCGGCAAAATTTCAAAAAATGGTCATTTTGACCTTCCAAAACAGACTTTTTTCTACACAAGGAGAACCAAGCGGCTCAGAGGCCCGCCCTTTTAACTGTAGCATCCCAGCATCTTCCCTAGTAATCACCGCAAAAAGCCAGCAAATCCGTCGCACTTTTTCTAGGCCCAATTCTTGGGTACCTAAAATTTTTGAGTCTCTAAATCCGGAAATAATGGCCGTACCGAGAAACGGGATGCGGCCCTGTATTCCCCATTGACTTGCTTCTTACACGATAGCATCAAAATGGCAATCGCGAACACTTTCTGATTTTCGAGAAAAAAAGGGGAAGGGTTTAAACCACTATTCCGCCGACATTCTAGCCGCCATTGCTCCGCAGTACGTATAGTTACGACAAAGCCGATGAGTGCGTTGAATACAGCTCGTCCAACTCTATCTTCAGTATAAAGGACAACTCTCTATCCCCGCGCGTTTGGACGGGAGAGGCCGGCAAAATTTCAAAAAACGGTAATTTTGACCTTCCAAAACAGACTTTTTTCTACACAAGGAGAACCAAGCGGCTCAGAGGCCCGCCCTTTTAACTGTAGCATCCCAGCATCTTCCCTAGTAATAACCGCAAAAATCCAGCAAATCCGTCGCACTTTTTTCTAGGCCCAATTTTTGGGTACCTAAATTTTTTGAGTCTCTAAATCCGGAAATAATGGCCGTACCGAGGAACGGGATGCGGCCCTGTATTCCCCATTGACTTGCTTCTTGCACGATAGCATCAAAATGGCAATCGCGAACACTTTATGATTTTCGAGAAGAAAAGGGGAAGGGTTTAAACCACTATTCCGCCGACATTCTAGCCGGCATTGCTCCGCAGTACGTATAGTTACGACAAAGCCGATGAGTGCGTTGAATACAGCTCGTCCAACTCTATCTTCAGTATAAGGGACAACTCTCTATCCCCGCGCGTTTGGACGGGAGAGGCAGGAAAATTTTCAAAAAATGGTAATTTTGACCTTCCAAAACAGACTTTTTTCTACACAAGGAGAACCAAGCGGCTCAGAGGCCCGCCCTTTTAACTGTAGCATCCCAGCATCTTCCCTAGTAATCACCGCAAAAATCCAGCAAATCCGTCGCACTTTTTTCTAGGCCCAATTTTTGGGTACCTAAAATTTTTGAGGCTCTTAATCCGGAAATAATGGCCGTACCGAGGAACGGGATGCGGCGCTGTATTCCCCATTGACTTGCTTCTTGCACGATAGCATCAAAATGGCAATCGCGAACACTTTCTGATTTTCGAGAAAAAAAGGGGAAGGGTTAACCACTATTCCGCCGACATTCTAGCCGCCATTGCTCCGCAGTACGTATAGTTACGACAAAGCCGATGTGTGCGTTGAATACAGCTCGTCCAACTCTATCTTCAGTACAAAGGAGAACTCTCTATACCCGCGCGTTTGGACGGGAGAGGCAGGCAAAATTTAAAAAAATGGTCATTTTGACCTTCCAAAACAGACTTTTTTCTACACAAGGAGAACCAAGCGGCTCAGAGGCCCGCCCTTTTAACTGTAGCATCCCAGCATCTTCCCTAGTAATCACCGCAAAAATCCAGCAAATCCGTCGCACTTTTTTCTAGGCCCAATTTTTGGGTACCTAAAATTTTTGAGTCTCTAAATCCGGAAATAATGGCCGTACCGAGGAACGGGATGCGGCCCTTTATTCCCCATTGATTTGCTTCTTGCACGATAGCATCAAAATGGCAATCGCGAACACTTTCTGATTTTCGAGAAAAAAAGGGGAAGGGTTTAAACCACTATTCCGCCGACATTCTAGCCGCCATTGCTCCGCAGTACGTATTGTTACGACAAATCCGATGAGTGCGTTGAATACAGCTCGTCCAACTCTATCTTCAGTATTAAGGACAACTCTCTATCCCCGCGCGTTTGGACGGGAGAGGCCGGCAAAATTAAAAAAAATGGTAATTTTGACCTTCCAAAACAGACTTTTTTCTACACAAGGAGAACCAAGCGGCTCAGAGGCCCGCCCTTTTAACTGTAGCATCCCAGCATCTTCCCTAGTAATCACCGCAAAAATCCAGCAAATCCGTCGCACTTTTTTCTAGGCCCAATTTTTGGGTACCTAAAATTTTTGAGTCTCTAAATCCGGAAATAATGGCCGTACCGAGGAACGAGATGCGGCCCTGTATTCCCCATTGACTTGCTTCTTGCACGATAGCATCAAAATGGCAATCGCGAACACTTTCTGATTTTCGAGAAAAAAAGGGGAAGAGTTTAAACCACTATTCCGCCGACATTCTAGCCGCCATTGCTCCGCAGTACGTATAGTTACGACAAAGCCGATGAGTGCGTTGAATACAGCTCGTCCAACTCTATCTTCAGTATAAAGGACAACTCTCTATCCCCGCGCGTATGGACGGGAGAGGCCGGGAAAATTTCAAAAAATGGTAATTTTGACCTTCCAAAACAGACTTTTTTCTACACAAGGAGAACCAAGCGGCTCAGAGGCCCGCCCTTTTAACTGTAGCATCCCAGCATCTTCCCTAGTAATCACCGCAAAAAGCCAGCAAATCCGTCGCACTTTTTCTAGGCCCAATTCTTGGGTACCTAAAATTTTTGAGTCTCTAAATCCGGAAATAATGGCCGTACCGAGAAACGGGATGCCGCCCTGTATTCCCCATTGACTTGCTTCTTACACGATAGCATCAAAATGGCAATCGCGAACACTTTCTGATTTTCGAGAAAAAAAGGGGAAGGGTTTAAACCACTATTCCGCCGACATTCTAGCCGCCATTGCTCCGCAGTACGTATAGTTACGACAAAGCCGATGAGTGCGTTGAATACAGCTCGTCCAACTCTATCTTCAGTATAAAGGACAACTCTCTATCCCCGCGCGTTTGGACGGGAGAGGCCGGCAAAATTTCAAAAAACGGTAATTTTGACCTTCCAAAACAGACTTTTTTCTACACAAGGAGAACCAAGCGGCTCAGAGGCCCGCCCTTTTAACTGTAGCATCCCAGCATCTTCCCTAGTAATAACCGCAAAAATCCAGCAAATCCGTCGCACTTTTTTCTAGGCCCAATTTTTGGGTACCTAAATTTTTTGAGTCTCTAAATCCGGAAATAATGGCCGTACCGAGGAACGGGATGCGGCCCTGTATTCCCCATTGACTTGCTTCTTGCACGATAGCATCAAAATGGCAATCGCGAACACTTTATGATTTTCGAGAAGAAAAGGGGAAGGGTTTAAACCACTATTCCGCCGACATTCTAGCCGCCATTGCTCCGCAGTACGTATAGTTACGACAAAGCCGATGAGTGCGTTGAATACAGCTCGTCCAACTCTATCTTCAGTATAAGGGACAACTCTCTATCCCCGCGCGTTTGGACGGGAGAGGCAGGAAAATTTTCAAAAAATGGTAATTTTGACCTTCCAAAACAGACTTTTTTCTACACAAGGAGAACCAAGCGGCTCAGAGGCCCGCCCTTTTAACTGTAGCATCCCAGCATCTTCCCTAGTAATCACCGCAAAAATCCAGCAAATCCGTCGCACTTTCTTCTAGGCCCAATTTTTGGGTACCTAAAATTTTTGAGTCTCTAAATCCGGAAATAATGGCCGTACCGAGGAACGGGATGCGGCCCTGTATTCCCCATTGACTTGCTTCTTACACGATAGCATCAAAATGGCAATCGCGAACACTTTCTGATTTTCGAGAAAAAAAGGGGAAGGGTTTAAACCACTATTCCGCCGACATTCTAGCCGCCATTGCTCCGCAGTACGTATAGTTACGACAAAGCCGATGAGTGCGTTTAATACAGGTCGTCCAACTCTATCTTCAATATAATGGACAACTCTCTATCCCCGCGCGTTTGGACGGGAGAGGCCGGCAAAAATTAAAAAAATGGTCATTTTGACCTTCCAAAACAGACTTTTTTCTACAGAAGGAGAACCAAGCGGCTCAGAGGCCCGCCCTTTTAACTGTAGCATCCCAGCATCTTCCCTAGTAATCACCGCAAAAATCCAGCATATCCGTCGCACTTTTTTCTAGGCCCAATTTTTGGGTACCTAAAATTTTTGAGTCTCTAAATCCGGAAATAATGGCCGTACCGAGGAACGGGATGCGGCCCTGTATTCCCCTTTGACTTGCTTCTTACACGATAGCATCAAAATGGCAATCGCGAACACTTTTCGATTTTCGAGGAAAAAAGGGGAAGGGTTTAAACCACTATTCCGCCGACATTCTAACCGCCATTGCTCCGCAGTACGTATAGTTACGACAAAGCCGATGAGTGCGTTTAATACAGCTCGTCCAACTCTATCTTCAGTATAAAGGACAACTCTCTATCCCCGCGCGTTTGGACGGGAGAGGCCGGCAAAAAAAAAATGGTCATTTTGACCTTCCAAAACAGACTTTTTTCTACACAAGGAGAACCAAGCGGCTCAGAGGCCCGCCCTTTTAACTGTAGCATCCCAGCATCTTCCCTAGTAATCACCGCAAAAATCCAGCAAATCCGTCGCACTTTTTTCTAGGCCCAATTTTTGGGTACCTAAAATTTTTGAATCTCTAAATCCGGAAATAATGGCCGTACCGAGGAACGGGATGCGGCCCTTTATTCCCCATTGATTTGCTTCTTGCACGATAGCATCAAAATGGCAATCGCGAACACTTTCTGATTTTCGAGAAAAAAAGGGGAAGGGTTTAAACCACTATTCCGCCGACATTCTAGCCGCCATTGCTCCGCAGTACGTATTGTTACGACAAATCCGATGAGTGCGTTGAATACAGCTCGTCCAACTCTATCTTCAGTATTAAGGACAACTCTCTATCCCCGCGCGTTTGGACGGGAGAGGCCGGCAAAATTATAAAAAATGGTAATTTTCACCTTCCAAAACAGACTTTTTTCTACACAAGGAGAACCAAGCGGCTCAGAGGCCCGCCCTTTTAACTGTAGCATCACAGCATCTTCCCTAGTAAACACCGCAAAAATCCAGCAAATCCGTCGCACTTTTTTCCAGGCCCAATTTTTGGGTACCTAAAATTTTTGACTCTCTAAATCCGAAAATAATGGCCGTACCGAGGAACGGGATGCGGCCCTGTATTCCCCATTGACTTGCTTCTTGCACGATAGCATCAAAATGGCAATCGCGAACACTTTCTGATTTTCGAGAAAAAAAAGGGAAGGTATATTCCGCCGACATTCTAGCCGCCATTGCTCCGCAGTACGTATAGTTACGACAAAGCCGATGAGTGCGTTTAATACAGCTCGTCCAACTCTATCTTCAGTATAAAGGACAACTCTCTATCCCCGCGCGTTTGGACGGGAGAGGCCGGCAAAAAAAAAATGGTCATTTTGACCTTCCAAAACAGACTTTTTTCTACACAAGGAGAACCAAGCGGCTCAGAGGCCCGCCCTTTTAACTGTAGCATCCCAGCATCTTCCCTAGTAATCACCGCAAAAATCCAGCAAATCCGTCGCACTTTCTTCTAGGCCCAATTTTTGGGTACCTAAAATTTTTGAGTCTCTAAATCCGGAAATAATGGCCGTACCGAGGAACGGGATGCGGCCCTGTATTCCCCATTGACTTGCTTCTTACACGATAGCATCAAAATGGCAATCGCGAACACTTACTGATTTTCGAGAAAAAAAGGGGAAGGAACCACTATTCCGCCGACATTCTAGCCGCCATTGCTCCGCAGTACGTATAGTTACGAGAAAGCCGATGAGTGCGTTTAATACAGCTCGTCCAACTCTATCTTCAGTATAAAGGACAACTCTCTATCCCCGCGCGTTTGGACGGGAGAGACCGGCAAAATTTCAAAAAATGGTCATTTTGACCATCCAAAACAGACTTTTTTCTACACAAGGAGAACCAAGCGGCTCAGAGGCCCGCCCTTTTAACTGTAGCATCCCAGCATCTTCCTTAGTAATCACCGCAAAAATCCAGCAAATCCGTCGCACTTTTTTCTAGGCCCAATTTTTGGGTACCTAAAATTTTTGAGTCTCTAAATCCGGAAATAATGGCCGTACCGAGGAACGGCATGCGGCCCTGTATTCCCCATTGACTTGCTTCTTGCACGATAGCATCAAAATGGCAATCGCGAACACTTTCTGATTTTCGAGAAAAAAAGGGGAAGGGTTTAAACCACTATTCCGCCGACATTCTAGCCGCCATTGCTCCGCAGTACGTATAGTTACGACAAAGCCGATGAGTGCGTTGAATACAGCTCGTCCAACTCTATCTTCAGTATAAAGGACAACTCTCTATCCCCGCGCGTTTGGACGGGAGAGGCCGGGAAAATTTCAAAAAATGGTCATTTTGACCTTCCAAAACAGACTTTTTTCTACACAAGGAGAACCAAGCGGCTCAGAGGCCCGCCCTTTTAACTGTAGCATCCCAGCATCTTCCCTAGTAATCACCGCAAAAATCCAGCAAATCCGTCGCACTTTTTTCTAGGCCCAATTTTTGGGTACCTAAAATTTTTGAGTCTCTTAATCCGGAAATAATGGCCGTACCGAGGAACGGGATGCGGCCCTGTATTCCCCATTGCCTTGCTTCTTGCACGATAGCATCAAAATGGCAATCGCGAACACTTTCTGATTTTCGAGAAAAAAAGGGGAAGGGTTAACCACTATTCCGCCGACATTCTAGCCGCCATTGCTCCGCAGTACGTATAGTTACGACAAAGCCGATGTGTGCGTTGAATACAGCTCGTCCAACTCTATCTTCAGTACAAAGGAGAACTCTCTATACCCACGCGTTTGGACGGGAGAGGCAGGCAAAATTTCAAAAAATGGTCATTTTGACCTTCCAAAACAGACTTTTTTCTACACAAGGAGAACCAAGCGGCTCAGAGGCCCGCCCTTTTAACTGTAGCATCCCAGCATCTTCCCTAGTAATCACCGCAAAAATCCAGCAAATCCGTCGCACTTTTTTCTAGGCCCAATTTTTGGGTACCTAAAATTTTTGAGTCTCTAAATCCGGAAATAATGGCCGTACCGAGGAACGGGATGCGGCCCTTTATTCCCCATTGATTTGCTTCTTGCACGATAGCATCAAAATGGCAATCGCGAACACTTTCTGATTTTCGAGAAAAAAAGGGGAAGGGTTTAAACCACTATTCCGCCGACATTCTAGCCGCCATTACTCCGCAGTACGTATTGTTACGACAAATCCGATGAGTGCGTTGAATACAGCTCGTCCAACTCTATCTTCAGTATTAAGGACAACTCTCTATCCCCGCGCGTTTGGACGGGAGAGGCCGGCAAAATTTAAAAAAATGGTAATTTTGACCTTCCAAAACAGACTTTTTTCTACACAAGGAGAACCAAGCGGCTCAGAGGCCCGCCCTTTTAACTGTAGCATCCCAGCATCTTCCCTAGTAATCACCGCAAAAATCCAGCAAATCCGTCGCACTTTTTTCTAGGCCCAATTTTTGGGTACCTAAAATTTTTGAGTCTCTTAATCCGGAAATAATGGCCGTACCGAGGAACGGGATGCGGCCCTGTATTCCCCATTGACTTGCTTCTTGCACGATAGCATCAAAATGGCAATCGCGAACACTTTCTGATTTTCGAGAAAAAAAGGGGAAGGGTTAACCACTATTCCGCCGACATTCTAGCCGCCATTGCTCCGCAGTACGTATAGTTACGACAAAGCCGATGTGTGTGTTGAATACAGCTCGTCCAACTCTATCTTCAGTACAAAGGAGAACTCTCTATACCCGCGCGTTTGGACGGGAGAGGCAGGCAAAATTTCAAAAAATGGTCATTTTGACCTTCCAAAACAGACTTTTTTCTACACAAGGAGAACCAAGCGGCTCAGAGGCCCGCCCTTTTAACTGTAGCATCCCAGCATCTTCCCTAGTAATCACCGCAAAAATCCAGCAAATCCGTCGCACTTTTTTCTAGGCCCAATTTTTGGCTACCTAAAATTTTTGAGTCTCTAAATCCGGAAATAATGGCCGTACCGAGGAACGGGATGCGGCCCTTTATTCCCCATTGATTTGCTTCTTGCACGATAGCATCAAAATGGCAATCGCGAACACTTTCTGATTTTCGAGAAAAAAAGGGGAAGGGTTTAAACCACTATTCCGCCGACATTCTAGCCGCCATTGCTCCGCAGTACGTATTGTTACGACAAATCCGATGAGTGCGTTGAATACAGCTCGTCCAACTCTATCTTCAGTATTAAGGACAACTCTCTATCCCCGCACGTTTGGACGGGAGAGGCCGGCAAAATTAAAAAAAATGGTAATTTTGACCTTCCAAAACAGACTTTTTTCTACACAAGGAGAACCAAGCGGCTCAGAGGCCCGCCCTTTTAACTGTAGCATCCCAGCATCTTCCCTAGTAATCACCGCAAAAATCCAGCAAATCCGTCGCACTTTCTTCTAGGCCCAATTTTTGGGTACCTAAAATTTTTGAGTCTCTAAATCCGGAAATAATGGCCGTACCGAGGAACGAGATGCGGCCCTGTATTCCCCATTGACTTGCTTCTTGCACGATAGCATCAAAATGGCAATCGCGAACACTTTCTGATTTTCGAGAAAAAAAGGGGAAGAGTTTAAACCACTATTCCGCCGACATTCTAGCCGCCATTGCTCCGCAGTACGTATAGTTACGACAAAGCCGATGAGTGCGTTTAATACAGCTCGTCCAACTCTATCTTCAGTATAAAGGACAACTCTCTATCCCCGCGCGTATGGACGGGAGAGGCCGGGAAAATTTCAAAAAATGGTAATTTTGACCTTCCAAAACAGACTTTTTTCTACACAAGGAGAACCAAGCGGCTCAGAGGCCCGCCCTTTTAACTGTAGCATCCCAGCATCTTCCCTAGTAATCACCGCAAAAAGCCAGCAAATCCGTCGCACTTTTTCTAGGCCCAATTCTTGGGTACCTAAAATTTTTGAGTCTCTAAATCCGGAAATAATGGCCGTACCGAGAAACGGGATGCGGCCCTGTATTCCCCATTGACTTGCTTCTTACACGATAGCATCAAAATGGCAATCGCGAACACTTTCTGATTTTCGAGAAAAAAAGGGGAAGGGTTTAAACCACTATTCCGCCGACATTCTAGCCGCCATTGCTCCGCAGTACGTATAGTTACGACAAAGCCGATGAGTGCGTTGAATACAGCTCGTCCAACTCTATCTTCAGTATAAAGGACAACTCTCTATCCCCGCGCGTTTGGACGGGAGAGGCCGGCAAAATTTCAAAAAACGGTAATTTTGACCTTCCAAAACAGACTTTTTTCTACACAAGGAGAACCAAGCGGCTCAGAGGCCCGCCCTTTTAACTGTAGCATCCCAGCATCTTCCCTAGTAATCACCGCAAAAATCCAGCAAATCCGTCGCACTTTTTTCTAGGCCCAATTTTTGGGTACCTAAATTTTTTGAGTCTCTAAATCCGGAAATAATGGCCGTACCGAGGAACGGGATGCGGCCCTGTATTCCCCATTGACTTGCTTCTTGCACGATAGCATCAAAATGGCAATCGCGAACACTTTATGATTTTCGAGAAGAAAAGGGGAAGGGTTTAAACCACTATTCCGCCGACATTCTAGCCGCCATTGCTCCGCAGTACGTATAGTTACGACAAAGCCGATGAGTGCGTTGAATACAGCTCGTCCAACTCTATCTTCAGTATAAGGGACAACTCTCTATCCCCGCGCGTTTGGACGGGAGAGGCAGGAAAATTTTCAAAAAATGGTAATTTTGACCTTCCAAAACAGACTTTTTTCTACACAAGGAGAACCAAGCGGCTCAGAGGCCCGCCCTTTTAACTGTAGCATCCCAGCATCTTCCCTAGTAATCACCGCAAAAATCCAGCAAATCCGTCGCACTTTCTTCTAGGCCCAATTTTTGGGTACCTAAAATTTTTGAGTCTCTAAATCCGGAAATAATGGCCGTACCGAGGAACGGGATGCGGCCCTGTATTCCCCATTGACTTGCTTCTTACACCATAGCATCAAAATGGCAATCGCGAACACTTTCTGATTTTCGAGAAAAAAAGGGGAAGGAACCACTATTCCGCCGACATTCTAGCCGCCATTGCTCCGCAGTACGTATAGTTACGAGAAAGCCGATGAGTGCGTTTAATACAGCTCGTCCAACTCTATCTTCAGTATAAAGGACAACTCTCTATCCCCGCGCGTTTGGACGGGAGAGACCGGCAAAATTTCAAAAAATGGTCATTTTGACCTTCCAAAACAGACTTTTTTCTACACAAGGAGAACCAAGCGGCTCAGAGGCCCGCCCTTTTAACTGTAGCATCCCAGCATCTTCCCTAGTAATCACCGCAAAAATCCAGCAAATCCGTCGCACTTTTTTCTAGGCCCAATTTTTGGGTACCTAAAATTTTTGAGTCTCTAAATCCGGAAATAATGGCCGTACCGAGGAACGGGATGCGGCCCTGTATTCCCCATTGACTTGCTTCTTGCACGATAGCATCAAAATGGCAATCGCGAACACTTTCTGATTTTCGAGAAAAAAAGGGGAAGGGTTTAAACCACTATTTCGCCGACATTCTAGCCGCCATTGCTCCGCAGTACGTATAGTTACGACAAAGCCGATGAGTGCGTTGAATACAGCTCGTCCAACTCTATCTTCAGTATAAAGGACAACTCTCTATCCCCGCGCGTATGGACGGGAGAGGCCGGGAAAATTTCATAAAATGGTAATTTTGACCTTCCAAAACAGACTTTTTTCTACACAAGGAGAACCAAGCGGCTCAGAGGCCCGCCCTTTTAACTGTAGCATCCCAGCATCTTCCCTAGTAATCACCGCAAAAAGCCAGCAAATCCGTCGCACTTTTTCTAGGCCCAATTCTTGGGTACCTAAAATTTTTGAGTCTCTAAATCCGGAAATAATGGCCGTACCGACGAACGGGATGCGGCCCTGTATTCCCCATTGACTTGCTTCTTACACGATAGCATCAAAATGGCAATCGCGAACACTTTCTGATTTTCGAGAAAAAAAGGGGAAGGGTTTAAACCACTATTCCGCCGACATTCTAGCCGCCATTGCTCCGCAGTACGTATAGTTACGACAAAGCCGATGAGTGCGTTGAATACAGCTCGTCCAACTCTATCTTCAGTATAAAGGACAACTCTCTATCCCCGCGAGTTTGGACGGGAGAGGCCGGCAAAATTTCAAAAAACGGTAATTTTGACCTTCCAAAACAGACTTTTTTCTACACAAGGAGAAACAAGCGGCTCAGAGGCCCGCCCTTTTAACTGTAGCATCCCAGCATCTTCCCTAGTAATCACCGCAAAAATCCAGAAAATCCGTCGCACTTTTTTCTAGGCCCAATTTTTGCGTACCTAAAATTTTTGAGTCTCTAAATCCGGAAATAATGGCCGTACCGAGGAACGGGATGCGGCCCTGTATTCCCCATTGACTTGCTTCTTGCACGATAGCATCAAAATGGCAATCGCGAACACTTTATGATTTTCGAGAAGAAAAGGGGAAGGGTTTTAAACCACTATTCCGCCGACATTCTAGCCGCCATTGCTCCGCAGTACGTATAGTTACGACAAAGCCGATGAGTGCGTTGAATACAGCTCGTCCAACTCTATCTTCAGTATAAGGGACAACTCTCTATCCCCGCGCGTTTGGACGGGAGAGGCAGGAAAATTTTCAAAAAATGGTAATTTTGACCTTCCAAAACAGACTTTTTTCTACACAAGGAGAACCAAGCGGCTCAGAGGCCCGCCCTTTTAACTGTAGCATCCCAGCATCTTCCCTAGTAATCACCGCAAAAATCCAGCAAATCCGTCGCACTTTTTTCTAGGCCCAATTTTTGGGTACCTAAAATTTTTGAGTCTCTAAATCCGGAAATAATGGCCGTACCGAGGAACGGGATGCGGCCCTGTATTCCCCATTGACTTGCTTCTTACACGATAGCATCAAAATGGCAATCGCGAACACTTTTCGATTTTCGAGGAAAAAAGGGGAAGGGTTTAAACCACTATTCCGCCGACATTCTAACCGCCATTGCTCCGCAGTACGTATAGTTACGACAAAGCCGATGAGTGCGTTTAATACAGCTCGTCCAACTCTATCTTCAGTATAAAGGACAACTCTCTATCCCCGCGCGTTTGGACGGGAGAGGCCGGCAAAAAAAGAATGGTCATTTTGACCTTCCAAAACAGACTTTTTTCTACACAAGGAGAACCAAGCGGCTCAGAGGCCCGCCCTTTTAACTGTAGCATCCCAGCATCTTCCCTAGTAATCACCGCAAAAATCCAGCAAATCCGTCGCACTTTCTTCTAGGCCCAATTTTTGGGTACCTAAAATTTTTTAGTCTCTAAATCCGGAAATAATGGCCGTACCGAGGAACGGGATGCGGCCCTGTATTCCCCATTGACTTGCTTCTTACACGATAGCATCAAAATGGCAATCGCGAACACTTTCTGATTTTAGAGAAAAAAAGGGGAAGGAACCACTATTCCGCCGACATTCTAGCCGCCATTGCTCCGCAGTACGTATAGTTACGAGAAAGCCGATGAGTGCGTTTAATACAGCTCGTCCAACTCTATCTTCAGTATAAAGGACAACTCTCTATCCCCGCGCGTTTGGACGGGAGAGACCGGCAAAATTTCAAAAAATGGTCATTTTGACCTTCCAAAACAGACTTTTTTCTACACAAGGAGAACCAAGCGGCTCAGAGGCCCGCCCTTTTAACTGTAGCATCCCAGCATCTTCCCTAGTAATCACCGCAAAAAGCCAGCAAATCCTTCGCACTTTTTCTAGGCCCAATTCTTGGGTACCTAAAATTTTTGAGTCTCTAAATCCGGAAATAATGGCCGTACCGAGAAACGGGATGCGGCCCTGTATTCCCCATTGACTTGCTTCTTACACGATAGCATCAAAATGGCAATCGCGAACACTTTCTGATTTTCGAGAAAAAAAGGGGAAGGGTTTAAACCACTATTCCGCCGACATTCTAGCCGCCATTGCTCCGCAGTACGTATAGTTACGACAAAGCCGATGAGTGCGTTGAATACAGCTCGTCCAACTCTATCTTCAGTATAAAGGACAACTCTCTATCCCCGCGCGTTTGGACGGGAGAGGCCGGCAAAATTTCAAAAAACGGTAATTTTGACCTTCCAAAACAGACTTTTTTCTACACAAGGAGAACCAAGCGGCTCAGAGGCCCGCCCTTTTAACTGTAGCATCCCAGCATCGTCCCTAGTAATAACCGCAAAAATCCAGCAAATCCGTCGCACTTTTTTCTAGGCCCAATTTTTGGGTACCTAAATTTTTTGAGTCTCTAAATCCGGAAATAATGGCCGTACCGAGGAACGGGATGCGGCCCTGTATTCCCCATTGACTTGCTTCTTGCACGATAGCATCAAAATGGCAATCGCGAACACTTTATGATTTTCGAGAAGAAAAGGGGAAGGGTTTAAACCACTATTCCGCCGACATTCTAGCCGGCATTGCTCCGCAGTACGTATAGTTACGACAAAGCCGATGAGTGCGTTGAATACAGCTCGTCCAACTCTATCTTCAGTATAAGGGACAACTCTCTATCCCCGCGCGTTTGGACGGGAGAGGCAGGAAAATTTTCAAAAAATGGTAATTTTGACCTTCCAAAACAGACTTTTTTCTACACAAGGAGAACCAAGCGGCTCAGAGGCCCGCCCTTTTAACTGTAGCATCCCAGCATCTTCCCTAGTAATCACCGCAAAAATCCAGCAAATCCGTCGCACTTTTTTCTAGGCCCAATTTTTGGGTACCTAAAATTTTTGAGTCTCTTAATCCGGAAATAATGGCCGTACCGAGGAACGGGATGCGGCCCTGTATTCCCCATTGACTTGCTTCTTGCACGATAGCATCAAAATGGCAATCGCGAACACTTTCTGATTTTCGAGAAAAAAAGGGGAAGGGTTAACCACTATTCCGCCGACATTCTAGCCGCCATTGCTCCGCAGTACGTATAGTTACGACAAAGCCGATGTGTGCGTTGAATACAGCTCGTCCAACTCTATCTTCAGTACAAAGGAGAACTCTCTATACCCGCGCGTTTGGACGGGAGAGGCAGGCAAAATTTAAAAAAATGGTCATTTTGACCTTCCAAAACAGACTTTTTTCTACACAAGGAGAACCAAGCGGCTCAGAGGCCCGCCCTTTTAACTGTAGCATCCCAGCATCTTCCCTAGTAATCACCGCAAAAATCCAGCAAATCCGTCGCACTTTTTTCTAGGCCCAATTTTTGGGTACCTAAAATTTTTGAGTCTCTAAATCCGGAAATAATGGCCGTACCGAGGAACGGGATGCGGCCCTTTATTCCCCATTGATTTGCTTCTTGCACGATAGCATCAAAATGGCAATCGCGAACACTTTCTGATTTTCGAGAAAAAAAGGGGAAGGGTTTAAACCACTATTCCGCCGACATTCTAGCCGCCATTGCTCCGCAGTACGTATTGTTACGACAAATCCGATGAGTGCGTTGAATACAGCTCGTCCAACTCTATCTTCAGTATTAAGGACAACTCTCTATCCCCGCGCGTTTGGACGGGAGAGGCCGGCAAAATTAAAAAAAATGGTAATTTTGACCTTCCAAAACAGACTTTTTTCTACACAAGGAGAACCAAGCGGCTCAGAGGCCCGCCCTTTTAACTGTAGCATCCCAGCATCTTCCCTAGTAATCACCGCAAAAATCCAGCAAATCCGTCGCACTTTTTTCTAGGCCCAATTTTTGGGTACCTAAAATTTTTGAGTCTCTAAATCCGGAAATAATGGCCGTACCGAGGAACGAGATGCGGCCCTGTATTCCCCATTGACTTGCTTCTTGCACGATAGCATCAAAATGGCAATCGCGAACACTTTCTGATTTTCGAGAAAAAAAGGGGAAGAGTTTAAACCACTATTCCGCCGACATTCTAGCCGCCATTGCTCCGCAGTACGTATAGTTACGACAAAGCCGATGAGTGCGTTGAATACAGCTCGTCCAACTCTATCTTCAGTATAAAGGACAACTCTCTATCCCCGCGCGTATGGACGGGAGAGGCCGGGAAAATTTCAAAAAATGGTAATTTTGACCTTCCAAAACAGACTTTTTTCTACACAAGGAGAACCAAGCGGCTCAGAGGCCCGCCCTTTTAACTGTAGCATCCCAGCATCTTCCCTAGTAATCACCGCAAAAAGCCAGCAAATCCGTCGCACTTTTTCTAGGCCCAATTCTTGGGTACCTAAAATTTTTGAGTCTCTAAATCCGGAAATAATGGCCGTACCGAGAAACGGGATGCCGCCCTGTATTCCCCATTGACTTGCTTCTTACACGATAGCATCAAAATGGCAATCGCGAACACTTTCTGATTTTCGAGAAAAAAAGGGGAAGGGTTTAAACCACTATTCCGCCGACATTCTAGCCGCCATTGCTCCGCAGTACGTATAGTTACGACAAAGCCGATGAGTGCGTTGAATACAGCTCGTCCAACTCTATCTTCAGTATAAAGGACAACTCTCTATCCCCGCGCGTTTGGACGGGAGAGGCCGGCAAAATTTCAAAAAACGGTAATTTTGACCTTCCAAAACAGACTTTTTTCTACACAAGGAGAACCAAGCGGCTCAGAGGCCCGCCCTTTTAACTGTAGCATCCCAGCATCTTCCCTAGTAATCACCGCAAAAATCCAGCAAATCCGTCGCACTTTCTTCTAGGCCCAATTTTTGGGTACCTAAAATTTTTGAGTCTCTAAATCCGGAAATAATGGCCGTACCGAGGAACGGGATGCGGCCCTGTATTCCCCATTGACTTGCTTCTTACACGATAGCATCAAAATGGCAATCGCGAACACTTTCTGATTTTCGAGAAAAAAAGGGGAAGGGTTTAAACCACTATTCCGCCGACATTCTAGCCGCCATTGCTCCGCAGTACGTATAGTTACGACAAAGCCGATGAGTGCGTTTAATACAGGTCGTCCAACTCTATCTTCAATATAATGGACAACTCTCTATCCCCGCGCGTTTGGACGGGAGAGGCCGGCAAAAATTAAAAAAATGGTCATTTTGACCTTCCAAAACAGACTTTTTTCTACAGAAGGAGAACCAAGCGGCTCAGAGGCCCGCCCTTTTAACTGTAGCATCCCAGCATCTTCCCTAGTAATCACCGCAAAAATCCAGCATATCCGTCGCACTTTTTTCTAGGCCCAATTTTTGGGTACCTAAAATTTTTGAGTCTCTAAATCCGGAAATAATGGCCGTACCGAGGAACGGGATGCGGCCCTGTATTCCCCTTTGACTTGCTTCTTACACGATAGCATCAAAATGGCAATCGCGAACACTTTTCGATTTTCGAGGAAAAAAGGGGAAGGGTTTAAACCACTATTCCGCCGACATTCTAACCGCCATTGCTCCGCAGTACGTATAGTTACGACAAAGCCGATGAGTGCGTTTAATACAGCTCGTCCAACTCTATCTTCAGTATAAAGGACAACTCTCTATCCCCGCGCGTTTGGACGGGAGAGGCCGGCAAAAAAAAAATGGTCATTTTGACCTTCCAAAACAGACTTTTTTCTACACAAGGAGAACCAAGCGGCTCAGAGGCCCGCCCTTTTAACTGTAGCATCCCAGCATCTTCCCTAGTAATCACCGCAAAAATCCAGCAAATCCGTCGCACTTTTTTCTAGGCCCAATTTTTGGGTACCTAAAATTTTTGAATCTCTAAATCCGGAAATAATGGCCGTACAGAGGAACGGGATGCGGCCCTTTATTCCCCATTGATTTGCTTCTTGCACGATAGCATCAAAATGGCAATCGCGAACACTTTCTGATTTTCGAGAAAAAAAGGGGAAGGGTTTAAACCACTATTCCGCCGACATTCTAGCCGCCATTGCTCCGCAGTACGTATTGTTACGACAAATCCGATGAGTGCGTTGAATACAGCTCGTCCAACTCTATCTTCAGTATTAAGGACAACTCTCTATCCCCGCGCGTTTGGACGGGAGAGGCCGGCAAAATTATAAAAAATGGTAATTTTCACCTTCCAAAACAGACTTTTTTCTACACAAGGAGAACCAAGCGGCTCAGAGGCCCGCCCTTTTAACTGTAGCATCACAGCATCTTCCCTAGTAAACACCGCAAAAATCCAGCAAATCCGTCGCACTTTTTTCCAGGCCCAATTTTTGGGTACCTAAAATTTTTGACTCTCTAAATCCGAAAATAATGGCCGTACCGAGGAACGGGATGCGGCCCTGTATTCCCCATTGACTTGCTTCTTGCACGATAGCATCAAAATGGCAATCGCGAACACTTTCTGATTTTCGAGAAAAAAAAGGGAAGGTATATTCCGCCGACATTCTAGCCGCCATTGCTCCGCAGTACGTATAGTTACGACAAAGCCGATGAGTGCGTTTAATACAGCTCGTCCAACTCTATCTTCAGTATAAAGGACAACTCTCTATCCCCGCGCGTTTGGACGGGAGAGGCCGGCAAAAAAAAAAATGGTCATTTTGACCTTCCAAAACAGACTTTTTTCTACACAAGGAGAACCAAGCGGCTCAGAGGCCCGCCCTTTTAACTGTAGCATCCCAGCATCTTCCCTAGTAATCACCGCAAAAATCCAGCAAATCCGTCGCACTTTCTTCTAGGCCCAATTTTTGGGTACCTAAAATTTTTGAGTCTCTAAATCCGGAAATAATGGCCGTACCGAGGAACGGGATGCGGCCCTGTATTCCCCATTGACTTGCTTCTTACACGATAGCATCAAAATGGCAATCGCGAACACTTACTGATTTTCGAGAAAAAAAGGGGAAGGAACCACTATTCCGCCGACATTCTAGCCGCCATTGCTCCGCAGTACGTATAGTTACGAGAAAGCCGATGAGTGCGTTTAATACAGCTCGTCCAACTCTATCTTCAGTATAAAGGACAACTCTCTATCCCCGCGCGTTTGGACGGGAGAGACCGGCAAAATTTCAAAAAATGGTCATTTTGACCATCCAAAACAGACTTTTTTCTACACAAGGAGAACCAAGCGGCTCAGAGGCCCGCCCTTTTAACTGTAGCATCCCAGCATCTTCCCTAGTAATCACCGCAAAAATCCAGCAAATCCGTCGCACTTTTTTCTAGGCCCAATTTTTGGGTACCTAAAATTTTTGAGTCTCTAAATCCGGAAATAATGGCCGTACCGAGGAACGGGATGCGGCCCTGTATTCCCCATTGACTTGCTTCTTGCACGATAGCATCAAAATGGCAATCGCGAACACTTTCTGATTTTCGAGAAAAAAAGGGGAAGGGTTTAAACCACTATTCCGCCGACATTCTAGCCGCCATTGCTCCGCAGTACGTATAGTTACGACAAAGCCGATGAGTGCGTTGAATACAGCTCGTCCAACTCTATCTTCAGTATAAAGGACAACTCTCTATCCCCGCGCGTTTGGACGGGAGAGGCCGGGAAAATTTCAAAAAATGGTCATTTTGACCTTCCAAAACAGACTTTTTTCTACACAAGGAGAACCAAGCGGCTCAGAGGCCCGCCCTTTTAACTGTAGCATCCCAGCATCTTCCCTAGTAATCACCGCAAAAATCCAGCAAATCCGTCGCACTTTTTTCTAGGCCCAATTTTTGGGTACCTAAAATTTTTGAGTCTCTTAATCCGGAAATAATGGCCGTACCGAGGAACGGGATGCGGCCCTGTATTCCCCATTGACTTGCTTCTTGCACGATAGCATCAAAATGGCAATCGCGAACACTTTCTGATTTTCGAGAAAAAAAGGGGAAGGGTTAACCACTATTCCGCCGACATTCTAGCCGCCATTGCTCCGCAGTACGTATAGTTACGACAAAGCCGATGAGTGCGTTGAATACAGCTCGTCCAACTCTATCTTCAGTATAAAGGACAACTCTATATCCCCGCGCGTTTGGACGGGAGAGGCCGACAAAATTTCAAAAAATGGTCATTTTGACCTTCCAAAACAGACTTTTTTCTACACTAGGAGAACCAAGCGGCTCAGAGACCCGCCCTTTTAACTGTAGCATCCCAGCATCTTCCCTAGTAATCACCGCAAAAATCCAGCAAATCCGTCGTACTTTCTTCTAGGCCCAATTTTTGGGTACCTAAAATTTTTGAGTCTCTAAATCCGGAAATAATGGCCGTACCGAGGAACGGGATGCGGCCCTGTATTCCCCATTGACTTGCTTCTTGCACGATAGCATCAAAATGGCAATCGCGAACACTTTCTGATTTTCGAGAAAAAAAGCCGACATTCTAGCCGCCATTGCTCCGCAGTACGTATAGTTACGACAAAGCCGATGAGTGCGTTTAATACAGCTCGTCCAACTCTATCTTCAGTATAAAGGACAACTCTCTATCCCCGCGCGTATGGACGGGAGAGGCCGGGAAAATTTCAAAAAATGGTAATTTTGACCTTCCAAAACAGACTTTTTTCTACACAAGGAGAACCAAGCGGCTCAGAGGCCCGCCCTTTTAACTGTAGCATCCCAGCATCTTCCCTAGTAATCACCGCAAAAAGCCAGCAAATCCGTCGCACTTTTTCTAGGCCCAATTCTTGGGTACCTAAAATTTTTGAGTCTCTAAATCCGGAAATAATGGCCGTACCGAGGAACGGGATGCGGCCCTGTATTCCCCATTGACTTGCTTCTTACACGATAGCATCAAAATGGCAATCGCGAACACTTTCTGATTTTCGAGAAAAAAAGGGGAAGGGTTTAAACCACTATTCCGCCGACATTCTAGCCGCCATTGCTCCGCAGTACGTATAGTTACGACAAAGCCGATGAGTGCGTTGAATACAGCTCGTCCAACTCTATCTTCAGTATAAAGGACAACTCTCTATCCCCGCGCGTTTGGACGGGAGAGGCCGGCAAAATTTCAAAAAACGGTAATTTTGACCTTCCTAAACAGACTTTTTTCTACACAAGGAGAACCAAGCGGCTCAGAGGCCCGCCCTTTTAACTGTAGCATCCCAGCATCTTCCCTAGTAATCACCGCAAAAATCCATCAAATCCGTCGTACTTTTTTCTAGGCCCAATTTTTGGGTACCTAAAATTTTTGAGTCTCTAAATCCGGAAATAATGGCCGTACCGAGGAACGGGATGCGGCCCTGTATTCCCCATTGACTTGCTTCTTGCACGATAGCATCAAAATGGCAATCGCGAACACTTTCTGATTTTCGAGAAAAAAAGGGGAAGGGTTAACCACTATTCCGCCGACATTCTAGCCGCCATTGCTCCGCAGTACGTATAGTTACGACAAAGCCGATGTGTGCGTTGAATACAGCTCGTCCAACTCTATCTTCAGTACAAAGGAGAACTCTCTATACCCGCGCGTTTGGACGGGAGAGGCAGGCAAAATTTCAAAAAATGGTCATTTTGACCTTCCAAAACAGACTTTTTTCTACACAAGGAGAACCAAGCGGCTCAGAGGCCCGCCCTTTTAACTGTAGCATCCCAGCATCTTCCCTAGTAATCACCGCAAAAATCCAGCAAATCCGTCGCACTTTTTTCTAGGCCCAATTTTTGGGTACCTAAAATTTTTGAGTCTCTAAATCCGGAAATAATGGCCGTACCGAGGAACGGGATGCGGCCCTTTATTCCCCATTGATTTGCTTCTTGCACGATAGCATCAAAATGGCAATCGCGAACACTTTCTGATTTTCGAGAAAAAAAGGGGAAGGTATATTCCGCCGACATTCTAGCCGCCATTGCTCCGCAGTACGTATAGTTACGACAAAGCCGATGAGTGCGTTGAATACAGCTCGTCCAACTCTATCTTCAGTATAAAGGACAACTCTATATCCCCGCGCGTTTGGACGGGAGAGGCCGGCAAAATTTCAAAAAATGGTAATTTTGACCTTCCAAAACAGACTTTTTTCTACACAAGGAGAACCAAGCGGCTCAGAGGCCCGCCCTTTTCACTGTAGCATCCCAGCATCTTCCCTAGTAATCACCGCAAAAATCCAGCAAATCCGTCGCACTTTTTTCTAGGCCCAATTTTTGGCTACCTAAAATTTTTGAGTCTCTAAATCCGGAAATAATGGCCGTACCGAGGAACGGGATGCGGCCCTGTATTCCCCATTGACTTGCTTCTTGCACGATAGCATCAAAATGGAAATCGCGAACACTTTATGATTTTCGAGAAGAAAAGGGGAAGGGTTTAAACCACTATTCCGCCGACATTCTAGCCGCCATTGCTCCGCAGTACGTATAGTTACGACAAAGCCGATGAGTGCGTTGAATACAGCTCGTCCAACTCTATCTTGAGTATAAGGGACAACTCTCTATCCCCGCGCGTTTGGACGGGAGAGGCAGGAAAATTTTCAAAAAATGGTCATTTTGACCTTCCAAAACAGACTTTTTTCTACACAAGGAGAACCAAGCGGCTCAGAGGCCCGCCCTTTTAACTGTAGCATCTCAGCATCTTCCCTAGTAATCACCGCAAAAATCCAGCAAATCCGTCGCACTTTCTTCTAGGCCCAATTTTTGGGTACCTAAAATTTTTGAGTCTCTAAATCCGGAAATAATGGCCGTACCGAGGAACGGGATGCGGCCCTGTATTCCCCATTGACTTGCTTCTTACACGATAGCATCAAAATGGCAATCGCGAACACTTTCTGATTTTCGAGAAAAAAAGGGGAAGGGTTTAAACCACTATTCCGCCGACATTCTAGCCGCCATTGCTCCGCAGTACATATAGTTACGACAAAGCCGATGAGTGCGTTGAATACAGCTCGTCCAACTCTATCTTCAGTATAAAGGACAACTCTCTATCCCCGCGCGTTTGGACGGGAGAGGCCGGCAAAATTTCAAGAAATGGTAATTTTGACCTTCCAAAACAGACTTTTTTCTACACAAGGAGAACCAAGCGGCTCAGAGGCCCGCCCTTTTAACTGTAGCATCCCAGCATCTTCCCTAGTAATCACCGCAAAAATCCAGCAAATCCGTCGCACTTTTTTCTAGGCCCAATTTTTGGGTACCTAAAATTTTTGAGTCTCTAAATCCGGAAATAATGGCCGTACCAAGGAACGAGATGCGGCCCTGTATTCCCCATTGACTTGCTTCTTGCACGATAGCATCAAAATGGCAATCGCGAACACTTTCTGATTTTCGAGAAAAAAAGGGGAAGGGTTTAAACCACTATTCCGCCGACATTCTAGCCGCCATTGCTCCGCAGTACGTATAGTTACGACAAAGCCGATGAGTGCGTTTAATACAGCTCGTCCAACTCTATCTTCAATATAATGGACAACTCTCTATCCCCGCGCGTTTGGACGGGAGAGGCCGGCAAAAATTAAAAAAATGGTCATTTTGACCTTCCAAAACAGACTTTTTTCTACACAAGGAGAACCAAGCGGCTCAGAGGCCCGCCCTTTTAACTGTAGCATCCCAGCATCTTCCCTAGTAATCACCGCAAAAATCCAGCAAATCCGTCGCACTTTTTTCTAGGCCCAATTTTTGGGTACCTAAAATTTTTGAGTCTCTAAATCCGGAAATAATGGCCGTACCGAGGAACGGGATGCGGCCCTGTATTCCCCATTGACTTGCTTCTTACACGATAGCATCAAAATGGCAATCGCGAACACTTTTCGATTTTCGAGGAAAAAAGGGGAAGGGTTTAAACCACTATTCCGCCGACATTCTAACCGCCATTGCTCCGCAGTACGTATAGTTACGACAAAGCCGATGAGTGCGTTTAATACAGCTCGTCCAACTCTATCTTCAGTATAAAGGACAACTCTCTATCCCCGCGCGTTTGGACGGGAGAGGCCGGCAAAAAAAAAATGGTCATTTTGACCTTCCAAAACAGACTTTTTTCTACACAAGGAGAACCAAGCGGCTCAGAGGCCCGCCCTTTTAACTGTAGCATCCCAGCATCTTCCCTAGTAATCACCGCAAAAATCCAGCAAATCCGTCGCACTTTCTTCTAGGCCCAATTTTTGGGTACCTAAAATTTTTGAGTCTCTAAATCCGGAAATAATGGCCGTACCGAGGAACGGGATGCGGCCCTGTATTCCCCATTGACTTGCTTCTTACACGATAGCATCAAAATGGCAATCGCGAACACTTTCTGATTTTCGAGAAAAAAAGGGGAAGGAACCACTATTCCGCCGACATTCTAGCCGCCATTGCTCCGCAGTACGTATAGTTACGAGAAAGCCGATGAGTGCGTTTAATACAGCTCGTCCAACTCTATCTTCAGTATAAAGGACAACTCTCTATCCCCGCGCGTTTGGACGGGAGAGACCGGCAAAATTTCAAAAAATGGTCATTTTGACCTTCCAAAACAGACTTTTTTCTACACAAGGAGAACCAAGCGGCTCAGAGGCCCGCCCTTTTAAATGTAGCATCCCAGCATCTTCCCTAGTAATCACCGCAAAAATCCAGCAAATCCGTCGCACTTTTTTCCAGGCCCAATTTTTGGGTACCTAAAATTTTTGAGTCTCTAAATCCGGAAATAATGGCCGTACCGAGGAACGGGATGCGGCCCTGTATTCCCCATTGACTTGCTTCTTGCACGATAGCATCAAAATGGCAATCGCGAACACTTTCTGATTTTCGAGAAAAAAAGGGGAAGGGTTTAAACCACTATTCCGCCGACATTCTAGCCGCCATTGCTCCGCAGTACGTATAGTTACGACAAAGCCGATGAGTGCGTTGAATACAGCTCGTCCAACTCTATCTTCAGTATAAAGGACAACTCTCTATCCCCGCGCGTTTGGACGGGAGAGGCCGGGAAAATTTCAAAAAATGGTCATTTTGACCTTCCAAAACAGACTTTTTTCTACACAAGGAGAACCAAGCGCCTCAGAGGCCCGCCCTTTTAACTGTAGCATCCCAGCATCTTCCCTAGTAATCACCGCAAAAATCCAGCAAATCCGTCGCACTTTTTTCTAGGCCCAATTTTTGGGTACCTAAAATTTTTGAGTCTCTTAATCCGGAAATAATGGCCGTACCGAGGAACGAGATGCGGCCCTGTATTCCCCATTGACTTGCTTCTTGCACGATAGCATCAAAATGGCAATCGCGAACACTTTCTGATTTTCGAGAAAAAAAGGGGAAGGGTTAACCACTATTCCGCCGACATTCTAGCCGCCATTGCTCCGCAGTACGTATAGTTACGACAAAGCCGATGTGTGCGTTGAATACAGCTCGTCCAACTCTATCTTCAGTACAAAGGAGAACTCTCTATACCCGCGCGTTTGGACGGGAGAGGCAGGCAAAATTTCAAAAAATGGTCATTTTGACCTTCCAAAACAGACTTTTTTCTACACAAGGAGAACCAAGCGGCTCAGAGGCCCGCCCTTTTAACTGTAGCATCCCAGCATCTTCCCTAGTAAACACCGCAAAAATCCAGCAAATCCGTCGCACTTTTTTCTAGGCCCAATTTTTGGGTACCTAAAATTTTTGAGTCTCTAAATCCGGAAATAATGGCCGTACCGAGGAACGGGATGCGGCCCTTTATTCCCCATTGATTTGCTTCTTGCACGATAGCATCAAAATGGCAATCGCGAACACTTTCTGATTTTCGAGAAAAAAAGGGGAAGGGTTTAAACCACTATTCCGCCGACATTCTAGCCGCCATTGCTCCGCAGTACGTATTGTTACGACAAATCCGATGAGTGCGTTGAATACAGCTCGTCCAACTCTATCTTCAGTATTAAGGACAACTCTCTATCCCCGCGCGTTTGGACGGGAGAGGCCGGCAAAATTTAAAAAAATGGTAATTTTCACCTTCCAAAACAGACTTTTTTCTACACAAGGAGAACCAAGCGGCTCAGAGTCCCGCCCTTTTAACTGTAGCATCACAGCATCTTCCCTAGTAAACACCGCAAAAATCCAGCAAATCCGTCGCACTTTTTTCCAGGCCCAATTTTTGGGTACCTAAAATTTTTGAGTCTCTAAATCCGAAAATAATGGCCGTACCGAGGAACGGGATGCGGCCCTGTATTCCCCATTGACTTGCTTCTTGCACGATAGCATCAAAATGGCAATCGCGAACACTTTCTGATTTTCGAGAAAAAAAGGGGAAGGTATATTCAGCCGACATTCTAGCCGCCATTGCTCCGCAGTACGTATAGTTACGACAAAGCCGATGAGTGCGTTGAATACAGCTCGTCCAACTCTATCTTCAGTATAAAGGACAACTCTATATCCCCGCGCGTTTGCACGGGAGAGGCCGGCAAAATTTCAAAAAATGGTCATTTTGACCTTCCAAAACAGACTTTTTTCTACACTAGGAGAACCAAGCGGCTCAGAGATCCGCCCTTTTAACTGTAGCATCCCAGCATCTTCCCTAGTAATCACCGCAAAAATCCAGCAAATCCGTCGCACTTTCTTCTAGGCCCAATTTTTGGCTACCTAAAATTTTTGAGTCTCTAAATCCGGAAATAATGGCCGTACCGAGGAACGGGATGCGGCCCTGTATTCCCCATTGACTTGCTTCTTACACGATAGCATCAAAATGGCAATCGCGAACACTTTCTGATTTTCGAGAAAAAAAAGGGGAAGGGTTTAAACCACTATTCCGCCGACATTCTAGCCGCCATTGCTCCGCAGTACGTATAGTTACGACAAAACCGATGAGTGCGTTGAATACAGCTCGTCCAACTCTATCTTCAGTACAAAGGACATTTCTCTATCCACGCGCGTTTGGACGGGAGAGGCAAGCAAAATTTCAAAAAATGGTCATTTTGACCTTCCAAAACATACTTTTTTCTACACAAGGAGAACCAAGCGGTTCAGAGGCCCGCCCTTTTAACTGTAGCATCCCAGCATCTTCCCTAGTAATCACCGCAAAAATCCAGCAAATCCGTCGTACTTTCTTCTAGGCCCAATTTTTGGGTACCTAAAATTTTTGAGTCTCTAAATCCGGAAATAATGGCCGTACCGAGGAACGGGATGCGGCCCTGTATTCCCCATTGACTTGCTTCTTGCACGATAGCATCAAAATGGCAATCGCGAACACTTTCTGATTTTCGAGAAAAAAAGCCGACATTCTAGCCGCCATTGCTCCGCAGTACGTATAGCTACGACAAAGCCGATGAGTGCGTTTAATACAGCTCGTCCAACTCTATCTTCAATATAAAGGACAACTCTCTATTCCCACGCGTTGGGACGGGAGAGGCCGGCAAATATTCAAAAAATGGTCATTTTGACCTTCCAAAACAGACTTTTTTCTACACAAGGAGAACCAAGCGACTCAGAGGCCCGCCCTTTTAACTGTAGAATCCCAGCATCTTCCGTAGTAATCACCGCAAAAATCCAGCAAATCCGTCGCACTTTTTTCTAGGCCCAATTTTTGGGTACCTAAAATTTTTGAGTCTCTAAATCCGGAAATAATGGCCGTACCGAGGAACGGGATGCGGCCCTGTATTCCCCATTGACTTGCTTCTTACACGATAGCATCAAAATGGCAATCGCGAACACTTTCTGATTTTCGAGAAAAAAAAGGGGAAGGGTTTAAACCACTATTCCGCCGACATTCTAGCCGCCATTGCTCCGCAGTACGTATAGTTACGACAAAGCCGATGAGTGCGTTTAATACAGCTCGTCCAACTCTATCTTCAGTAAAAGGACAACTCTCTATCCCCGCGCGTTTGGACGGGAGAGGCAGGCAAAATTAAAAAAAATGGTCATTTTGACCTTCCAAAACAGACTTTTTTCTACACAAGGAGAACCAAGCGGCTCAGAGGCCCGCCCTTTTAACTGTAGCATCCCAGCATCTTCCCTAGTAATCACCGCAAAAATCCAGCAAATCCGTCGTACTTTCTTCTAGGCCCAATTTTTGGGTACCTAAAATTTTTGAGTCTCTAAATCCGGAAATAATGGCCGTACAGAGGAACGGGATGCGGCCCTGTATTCCCCATTGACTTGCTTTTTGCACGATAGCATCAAAATGGCAATCGCGAACACTTTCTGATTTTGCTTCTTACACGAACGGGATGCGGCCCTGTATTCCCCATTGACTTGCTTCTTGCACGATAGCATCAAAATGGCAAGCGCGAACACTTTCTGATTTTCGAGAAAAAAAGGGGAAGGGTTTAAACCACTATTCCGCCGACATTCTAGCCGCCATTGCTCCGCAGTACGTATAGTTACGACAAAGCCGATGAGTGCGTTGAATACAGCTCGTCCAACTCTATCTTCAGTATAAAGGACAACTCTCTATCCCCGCGCGTTTGGTCGGGAGAGGCCGGCAAAATTTAAAAAAATGGTAATTTTGACCTTCCAAAACAGCCTTTTTTCTACACAAGGAGAACCAAGCGGCTCAGAGGCCCGCCCTTTTAACTGTAGCATCCCAGCATCTTCCCTAGTAATCACCGCAAAAATCCAGCAAATCCGTCGCACTTTTTTCTAGGCCCAATTTTTGGGTACCTAAAATTTTTGAGTCTCTAAATCCGGAAATAATGGCCGTACCGAGGAACGGGATGCGGCCCTGTATTCCCCATTGACTTGCTTCTTGCACGATAGCATCAAAATGGCAATCGCGAACACTTTCTGATTTTCGAGAAAAAAAGGGGAAGGGTTAACCACTATTCCGCCGACATTCTAGCCGCCATTGCTCCGCAGTACGTATAGTTACGACAAAGACGATGTGTGCGTTGAATACAGCTCGTCCAACTCTATCTTCAGTACAAAGGAGAACTCTCTATACCCGCGCGTTTGGACGGGAGAGGCAGGCAAAATTTCAAAAAATGGTCATTTTGACCTTCCAAAACAGACTTTTTTCTACACAAGGAGAACCAAGCGGCTCAGAGGCCCGCCCTTTTAACTGTAGCATCCCAGCATCTTCCCTAGTAATCACCGCAAAAATCCAGCAAATCCGTCGCACTTTTTTCTAGGCCCAATTTTTGGGTACCTAAAATTTTTGAGTCTCTAAATCCGGAAATAATGGCCGTACCGAGGAACGGGATGCGGCCCTGTATTCCCCATTGACTTGCTTCTTACACGATAGCATCAAAATGGCAATCGCGAACACTTTCTGATTTTCGAGAAAAAAAGGGGAAGGAACCACTATTCCGCCGACATTCTAGCCGCCATTGCTCCGCAGTACGTATAGTTACGAGAAAGCCGATGAGTGCGTTTAATACAGCTCGTCCAACTCTATCTTCAGTATAAAGGACAACTCTCTATCCCCGCGCGTTTGGACGGGAGAGACCGGCAAAATTTCAAAAAATGGTCATTTTGACCTTCCAAAACAGACTTTTTTCTACACAAGGAGAACCAAGCGGCTCAGAGGCCCGCCCTTTTAAATGTAGCATCCCAGCATCTTCCCTAGTAATCACCGCAAAAATCCAGCAAATCCGTCGCACTTTTTTCCAGGCCCAATTTTTGGGTACCTAAAATTTTTGAGTCTCTAAATCCGGAAATAATGGCCGTACCGAGGAACGGGATGCGGCCCTGTATTCCCCATTGACTTGCTTCTTGCACGATAGCATCAAAATGGCAATCGCGAACACTTTCTGATTTTCGAGAAAAAAAGGGGAAGGGTTTAAACCACTATTCCGCCGACATTCTAGCCGCCATTGCTCCGCAGTACGTATAGTTACGACAAAGCCGATGAGTGCGTTGAATACAGCTCGTCCAACTCTATCTTCAGTATAAAGGACAACTCTCTATCCCCGCGCGTTTGGACGGGAGAGGCCGGGAAAATTTCAAAAAATGGTCATTTTGACCTTCCAAAACAGACTTTTTTCTACACAAGGAGAACCAAGCGCCTCAGAGGCCCGCCCTTTTAACTGTAGCATCCCAGCATCTTCCCTAGTAATCACCGCAAAAATCCAGCAAATCCGTCGCACTTTTTTCTAGGCCCAATTTTTGGGTACCTAAAATTTTTGAGTCTCTTAATCCGGAAATAATGGCCGTACCGAGGAACGAGATGCGGCCCTGTATTCCCCATTGACTTGCTTCTTGCACGATAGCATCAAAATGGCAATCGCGAACACTTTCTGATTTTCGAGAAAAAAAGGGGAAGGGTTAACCACTATTCCGCCGACATTCTAGCCGCCATTGCTCCGCAGTACGTATAGTTACGACAAAGCCGATGTGTGCGTTGAATACAGCTCGTCCAACTCTATCTTCAGTACAAAGGAGAACTCTCTATACCCGCGCGTTTGGACGGGAGAGGCAGGCAAAATTTCAAAAAATGGTCATTTTGACCTTCCAAAACAGACTTTTTTCTACACAAGGAGAACCAAGCGGCTCAGAGGCCCGCCCTTTTAACTGTAGCATCCCAGCATCTTCCCTAGTAAACACCGCAAAAATCCAGCAAATCCGTCGCACTTTTTTCTAGGCCCAATTTTTGGGTACCTAAAATTTTTGAGTCTCTAAATCCGGAAATAATGGCCGTACCGAGGAACGGGATGCGGCCCTTTATTCCCCATTGATTTGCTTCTTGCACGATAGCATCAAAATGGCAATCGCGAACACTTTCTGATTTTCGAGATTTTCCGCCGACATTCTAGCCGCCATTGCTCCGCAGTACGTATTGTTACGACAAATCCGATGAGTGCGTTGAATACAGCTCGTCCAACTCTATCTTCAGTATTAAGGACAACTCTCTATCCCCGCGCGTTTGGACGGGAGAGGCCGGCAAAATTTAAAAAAATGGTAATTTTCACCTTCCAAAACAGACTTTTTTCTACACAAGGAGAACCAAGCGGCTCAGAGTCCCGCCCTTTTAACTGTAGCATCACAGCATCTTCCCTAGTAAACACCGCAAAAATCCAGCAAATCCGTCGCACTTTTTTCCAGGCCCAATTTTTGGGTACCTAAAATTTTTGAGTCTCTAAATCCGAAAATAATGGCCGTACCGAGGAACGGGATGCGGCCCTGTATTCCCCATTGACTTGCTTCTTGCACGATAGCATCAAAATGGCAATCGCGAACACTTTCTGATTTTCGAGAAAAAAAGGGGAAGGTATATTCAGCCGACATTCTAGCCGCCATTGCTCCGCAGTACGTATAGTTACGACAAAGCCGATGAGTGCGTTGAATACAGCTCGTCCAACTCTATCTTCAGTATAAAGGACAACTCTATATCCCCGCGCGTTTGCACGGGAGAGGCCGGCAAAATTTCAAAAAATGGTCATTTTGACCTTCCAAAACAGACTTTTTTCTACACTAGGAGAACCAAGCGGCTCAGAGATCCGCCCTTTTAACTGTAGCATCCCAGCATCTTCCCTAGTAATCACCGCAAAAATCCAGCAAATCCGTCGCACTTTCTTCTAGGCCCAATTTTTGGCTACCTAAAATTTTTGAGTCTCTAAATCCGGAAATAATGGCCGTACCGAGGAACGGGATGCGGCCCTGTATTCCCCATTGACTTGCTTCTTACACGATAGCATCAAAATGGCAATCGCGAACACTTTCTGATTTTCGAGAAAAAAAAGGGGAAGGGTTTAAACCACTATTCCGCCGACATTCTAGCCGCCATTGCTCCGCAGTACGTATAGTTACGACAAAACCGATGAGTGCGTTGAATACAGCTCGTCCAACTCTATCTTCAGTACAAAGGACATTTCTCTATCCACGCGCGTTTGGACGGGAGAGGCAAGCAAAATTTCAAAAAATGGTCATTTTGACCTTCCAAAACATACTTTTTTCTACACAAGGAGAACCAAGCGGTTCAGAGGCCCGCCCTTTTAACTGTAGCATCCCAGCATCTTCCCTAGTAATCACCGCAAAAATCCAGCAAATCCGTCGTACTTTCTTCTAGGCCCAATTTTTGGGTACCTAAAATTTTTGAGTCTCTAAATCCGGAAATAATGGCCGTACCGAGGAACGGGATGCGGCCCTGTATTCCCCATTGACTTGCTTCTTGCACGATAGCATCAAAATGGCAATCGCGAACACTTTCTGATTTTCGAGAAAAAAAGCCGACATTCTAGCCGCCATTGCTCCGCAGTACGTATAGCTACGACAAAGCCGATGAGTGCGTTTAATACAGCTCGTCCAACTCTATCTTCAATATAAAGGACAACTCTCTATTCCCACGCGTTGGGACGGGAGAGGCCGGCAAATATTCAAAAAATGGTCATTTTGACCTTCCAAAACAGACTTTTTTCTACACAAGGAGAACCAAGCGACTCAGAGGCCCGCCCTTTTAACTGTAGAATCCCAGCATCTTCCGTAGTAATCACCGCAAAAATCCAGCAAATCCGTCGCACTTTTTTCTAGGCCCAATTTTTGGGTACCTAAAATTTTTGAGTCTCTAAATCCGGAAATAATGGCCGTACCGAGGAACGGGATGCGGCCCTGTATTCCCCATTGACTTGCTTCTTACACGATAGCATCAAAATGGCAATCGCGAACACTTTCTGATTTTCGAGAAAAAAAAGGGGAAGGGTTTAAACCACTATTCCGCCGACATTCTAGCCGCCATTGCTCCGCAGTACGTATAGTTACGACAAAGCCGATGAGTGCGTTTAATACAGCTCGTCCAACTCTATCTTCAGTAAAAGGACAACTCTCTATCCCCGCGCGTTTGGACGGGAGAGGCAGGCAAAATTAAAAAAAATGGTCATTTTGACCTTCCAAAACAGACTTTTTTCTACACAAGGAGAACCAAGCGGCTCAGAGGCCCGCCCTTTTAACTGTAGCATCCCAGCATCTTCCCTAGTAATCACCGCAAAAATCCAGCAAATCCGTCGTACTTTCTTCTAGGCCCAATTTTTGGGTACCTAAAATTTTTGAGTCTCTAAATCCGGAAATAATGGCCGTACAGAGGAACGGGATGCGGCCCTGTATTCCCCATTGACTTGCTTTTTGCACGATAGCATCAAAATGGCAATCGCGAACACTTTCTGATTTTGCTTCTTACACGAACGGGATGCGGCCCTGTATTCCCCATTGACTTGCTTCTTGCACGATAGCATCAAAATGGCAAGCGCGAACACTTTCTGATTTTCGAGAAAAAAAGGGGAAGGGTTTAAACCACTATTCCGCCGACATTCTAGCCGCCATTGCTCCGCAGTACGTATAGTTACGACAAAGCCGATGAGTGCGTTGAATACAGCTCGTCCAACTCTATCTTCAGTATAAAGGACAACTCTCTATCCCCGCGCGTTTGGTCGGGAGAGGCCGGCAAAATTTAAAAAAATGGTAATTTTGACCTTCCAAAACAGCCTTTTTTCTACACAAGGAGAACCAAGCGGCTCAGAGGCCCGCCCTTTTAACTGTAGCATCCCAGCATCTTCCCTAGTAATCACCGCAAAAATCCAGCAAATCCGTCGCACTTTTTTCTAGGCCCAATTTTTGGGTACCTAAAATTTTTGAGTCTCTAAATCCGGAAATAATGGCCGTACCGAGGAACGGGATGCGGCCCTGTATTCCCCATTGACTTGCTTCTTGCACGATAGCATCAAAATGGCAATCGCGAACACTTTCTGATTTTCGAGAAAAAAAGGGGAAGGGTTAACCACAATTCCGCCGACATTCTAGCCGCCATTGCTCCGCAGTACGTATAGTTACGACAAAGACGATGTGTGCGTTGAATACAGCTCGTCCAACTCTATCTTCAGTACAAAGGAGAACTCTCTATACCCGCGCGTTTGGACGGGAGAGGCAGGCAAAATTTCAAAAAATGGTCATTTTGACCTTCCAAAACAGACTTTTTTCTACACAAGGAGAACCAAGCGGCTCAGAGGCCCGCCCTTTTAACTGTAGCATCCCAGCATCTTCCCTAGTAATCACCGCAAAAATCCAGCAAATCCGTCGCACTTTTTTCTAGGCCCAATTTTTGGGTACCTAAAATTTTTGAGTCTCTAAATCCGGAAATAATGGCCGTACCGAGGAACGGGATGCGGCCCTGTATTCCCCATTGACTTGCTTCTTACACGATAGCATCAAAATGGCAATCGCGAACACTTTCTGATTTTCGAGAAAAAAAGGGGAAGGGTTTAAACCACTATTCCGCCGACATTCTAGCCGCCATTGCTCCGCAGTACTTATAGTTACGACAAAGCCGATGAGTGCGTTGAATACAGCTCGTCCAACTCTATCTTCAGTACAAAGGACAACTCTATCCCCGCGCGTTTGGACGGGAGAGGCAGAAAAAATTTCAAAAAATGGTCATTTTGACCTTCCAAAACAGACTTTTTTCTACACAAGGAGAACCAAGCGGCTCAGAGGCCCGCCCTTTTAACTGTAGCATCCCAGCATCTTCTGTAGTAATCACCGCAAAAATCCAGCAAATCCGTCGCACTTTTTTCTAGGCCCAATTTTTGGCTACCTAAAATTTTTGAGTCTCTAAATCCGGAAATAATGGCCGTACCGAGGAACGGCATGCGGCCCTGTATTCCCCATTGACTTGCTTCTTGCACGATAGCATCAAAATGGCAATCGCGAACACTTTCTGATTTTCGAGAAAAAAAGGGGATGGGTTTTTAAACCACTATTCCGCCGACATTCTAGCCGCCATTGCTCCGCAGTACGTATAGTTACGACAAAGCCGATGAGTGCGTTGAATACAGCTCGTCCAACTCTATCTTCAGTACAAAGGACAACTCTCTATCCCCGCGCGTTAGGACGGGAGAGTCAGGCAAAATTTCAAAAAGTGGTCATTTTGACCTTCCAAAACAGACTTTTTTCTACACAAGGAGAAGCAAGCGGCTCAGAGGCCCGCCCTTTTAACTGTAGCATTCCAGCATCTTCCCTAGTAATCACCGCAAAAATCCAGCAAATCCGTCGCACTTTTTTCTAGGCCCAATTTTTGGCTACCTAAAATTTTTGAGTCTCTAAATCCGGAAATAATGGCCGTACCGAGGAACGGGATGCGGCCCTGTATTCCCCATTGACTTGCTTCTTACACGATAGCATCAAAATGGCAATCGCGAACACTTTCTGATTTCCGCCGACATTCTAACCGCCATTGCTCCGCAGTACGTATAGTTACGACAAAGCCGATGAGTGCGTTGAATACAGCTCATCCAACTCTATCTTCAGTACAAAGGACAACTCTCTATCCCCGCGCGTTTGGACGGGAGAGGGCGGCAAAATTTCAAAAAATGGTCATTTTGACCTTCCAAAACAGACTTTTTTCTACACAAGGAGAACCAAGCGGCTCAGAGGCCCGCCCTTTTAACTGTAGCATCCCAGCATCTTCCCTAGTAATCATCGCAAAAATCCAGCAAATCCGTCGCACTTTCTTCTAGACCCAATTTTTGGGTACCTAAAATTTTTGAGTCTCTAAATCCGGAAATAATGGCCGTACCGAGGAACGGGATGCGGCCCTGTATTCCCCATTGACTTGCTTCTTACACGATAGCATCAAAATGGCAATCGCGAACACTTTCTGATTTTCGAGAAAAAAAGGGGAAGGTTAACCACTATTCCGCCGACATTCTAGCCGCCATTGCTCCGCAGTACGTATAGTTACGACAAAGCCGATGAGTGCGTTGAATACAGCTCGTCCAACTCTATCTTCAGTACAAAGGACAACTCTCTATCCCCGCGCGTTTGGACGGGAGAGGCAGGCAAAATTTCAAAAAATGGTCATTTTGACCTTCCAAAACAGACTTTTTTCTACACAAGGAGAACCAAGCGGCTCAGAGGCCCGCCCTTTTAACTGTAGCATCCCAGCATCTTCCCTAGTAATAACCGCAAAAATCCAGCAAATCCGTCGCACTTTTTTCTAGGCCCAATTTTTGGCTACCTAAAATTTTTGAGTCTCTAAATCCGGAAATAATGGCCGTACCGAGGAACGGGATGCGGCCCTGTATTCCCCATTGACTTGCTTCTTACACGATAGCATCAAAATGGCAATCGCGAACACTTTCTGATTTTCGAGAAAAAAAGGGGAAGGGTTTAAACCACTATTCCTCCGACATTCTAGCCGCCATTGCTCCGCAGTACGTATAGTTACGACAAAGCCGATGAGTGCGTTGAATACAGCTCGTCCAACTCTATCTTCAGTACAAAGGACAACTCTCTATCCCCGCGCGTTTGGACGGGAGAGGCAGGCAAAATTTCAAAAAGTGGTCATTTTGACCTTCCAAAACAGACTTTTTTCTACACAAGGAGAAGCAAGCGGCTCAGAGGCCCGCCCTTTTAACTGTAGCATCCCAGCTTCTTCCCTAGTAATCACCGCAAAAATCCAGCAAATCCGTCGCACTTTCTTCTAGACCCAATTTTTGGGTACCTAAAATTTTTGAGTCTCTAAATCCGGAAATAATGGCCGTACCGAGGAACGGGATGCGGCCCTGTATTCCCCATTGACTTGCTTCTTGCACGATAGCATCAAAATGGCAATCGCGAACACTTTCTGATTTTCGAGAAAAAAAAGGGATGGGTTTAAACCACTATTCCGCCGACATTCTAGCCGCCATTGCTCCGCAGTACTTATAGTTACGACAAAGCCGATGAGTGCGTTGAATACAGCTCGTCCAACTCTATCTTCAGTATAAAGGACAACTCTCTATCCCCGCGCGTTTGGACGGGAGAGGCAGGAAAATTTTCAAAAAATGGTCATTTTGACCTTCCAAAACAACTTTTTTCCACACAAGGAGAACCAAGCGGCTCAGAGGCCCGCCCTTTTAACTGTAGCATCTCAGCATCTTCTCTTGTAATCACCGCAAAAATCCAGCAAATCCGTCGCACTTTTTTCTAGGCCCAATTTTTGGGTACCTAAAATTTTTGAGTCTCTAAATCCGGAAATAATGGCCGTACCGAGGAACGGGATGCGGCCCTGTATTCCCCATTGACTTGCTTCTTACACGATAGCATCAAAATGGCAATCGCGAACACTTTCTGATTTTCGAGAAAAAAAGGGGAAGGGTTTAAACCACTATTCCGCCGACATTCTAGCCGCCATTGCTCCGCAGTACGTATAGTTACGACAAAGCCGATGAGTGCGTTGAATACAGCTCGTCAAACTCTATCTTCAGTATAAAGGACAACTCTCTATCCCCGCGAATTTGGACGGGAGAGGCAGGAAAATTTTCAAAAAATGGTCATTTTGACCTTCCAAAACAGACTTTTTTCTACACAAGGAGAACCAAGCGGCTCAGAGGCCCGCCCTTTTAACTGTAGCATCCCAGCATCTTCCCTAGTAATCACCGCAAAAATCCAGCAAATCCGTCGCACTTTTTTCTAGGCCCAATTTTTGGCTACCTAAAATTTTTGAGTCTCTAAATCCGGAAATAATGGCCGTACCGAGGAACGGGATGCGGCCATGTATTCCCCATTGACTTGCTTCTTACACGATAGCATCAAAATGGCAATCGCGAACACTTTCTGATTTTCGAGAAAAAAAGGGGAAGGGTTTAAACCACTATTCCGCCGACATTCTAGCCGCCATTGCTCCGCAGTACGTATAGTTACGACAAAGCCGATGAGTGCGTTGAATACAGCTCGTCCAACTCTATCTTCAGTATAAAGGACAACTCTCTATCCCCGCGCGTTTGGACGGGAGAGGCCGGCAAAATTTCAAAAAATGGTCATTTTGACCTTCCAAAACAGACTTTTTTCTACACAAGGAGAACCAAGCGGCTCAGAGGCCCGCCCTTTTAACTGTAGCATCCCAGCATCTTCCCTAGTAATCACCGCAAAAATCCAGCAAATCCGTCGCACTTTTTTCTAGGCCCAATTTTTGGGTACCTAAAATTTTTGAGTCTCTAAATCCGGAAATAATGGCCGTACCGAGGAACGGGATGCGGCCCTGTATTCCCCATTGACTTGCTTCTTACACGATAGCATCAAAATGGCAATCGCGAACACTTTCTGATTTTCAAGAAAAAAAGGGGAAGGGTTTAAACCACTATTCCGCCGACATTCTAGCCGCCATTGCTCCGCAGTACGTATAGTTACCACAAAGCCGATGTGTGCGTTGAATACAGCTCGTCCAACTCTATCTTCAGTACAAAGGACAACTCTCTATCCCCGCGCGTTTGGTCGGGAGAGGCAGGCAAAATTTCAAAAAATGGTCATTTTGACCTTCTAAAACAGACTTTTTTCTACACAAGGAGAACCAAGCGGCTCAGAGGCCCGCCCTTTTAACTGTAGCATCCCAGCATCTTCCCTAGTAATCACCGCAAAAATCCAGCAAATCCGTCGCACTTTTTTCTAGGCCCAATTTTTGGGTACCTAAAATTTTTGAGTCTCTAAATCCGGAAATAATGGCCGTACCGAGGAACGGGATGCGGCCCTGTATTCCCCATTGACTTGCTTCTTACACGATAGCATCAAAATGGCAATCGCGAACACTTTCTGATTTTCGAGAAAAAAAGGGGAAGGGTTTAAAACCACTATTCCGCCGACATTCTAGCCGCCATTGCTCCGCAGTACGTATAGTCACGACAAAGCCGATGAGTGCGTTGAATACAGCTCGTCCAACTCTATCTTCAGTATAAAGGACAACTCTCTATCCCCGCGCGTTTGGACGGGAGAGGCAGGAAAATTTTCAAAAAATGGTCATTTTGACCATCCAAAACAGACTTTTTTCTACACAAGGAGAACCAAGCGGCTCAGAGGCCCGCCCTTTTAACTGTAGCATCCCAGCATCTTCCCTAGTAATCACCGCAAAAATCCAGCAAATCCGTCGCACTTTCTTCTAGGCCCAATTTTTGGCTACCTAAAATTTTTGAGTCTCTAAATCCGGAAATAATGGCCGTACCGAGGAACGGGATGGGGCCCTTTCCCCATTGACTTGCTTCTTACATGATAGCATCAAAATGGCAATCGCGAACACTTTCTGATTTTCGAGGAAAAAAGGGGAAGGGTTTAAACCACTATTCCGCCGACATTCTAACCGCCATTGCTCCGCAGTACGTATAGTTACGACAAAGCCGATGAGTGCGTTGAATACAGCTCGTCCAACTCTATCTTCAGTCCAAGGGACAACTCTCTATCCCCGCGCGTTTGGACGGGAGAGGCAGGCAAAATTTCAAAAAATGGTCATTTTGACCTTCCAAAACAGACTTTTTCTACACAAGGAGAACCAAGCGGCTCAGAGGCCCGCCCTTTTAACTGTAGCATTCCAGCATCTTCCCTAGTAATCACCGCAAAAATCCAGCAAATCCGTCGCACTTTTTTCTAGGCCCAATTTTTGGGTACCTAAAATTTTTGAGTCTCTAAATCCGGAAATAATGGCCGTACCGAGGAACGGGATGCGGTCCTGTATACCCCATTGACTTGCTTCTTACACGATAGCATCAAAATGGCAATCGCGAACACTTTCTGATTTCCGACATTCTAACCGCCATTCCTCCGCAGTACGTATAGTTACGACAAAGCCGATGAGTGCGTTCAATACAGCTCGTCCAACTCTATCTTCAGTATAAAGGACAACTCTCTATCCCCGCGCGTTTGGACGGGAGAGGCCGGCAAAATTTCAAAAAATGGTCATTTTGACCTTCCAAAACAGACTTTTTTCTACACAAGGTGAACCAAGCGGCTCAGAGGCCCGCCCTTTTAACTGTAGCATCCCAGCATCTTCCCTAGTAATCGCCGCAAAAATCCAGCAAATCCGTCGCACTTTTTTCTAGGCCCAATTTTTGGCTACCTAAAATGTTTGAGTCTCTAAATCCGGAAATAATGGCCGTAACGAGGAACGGGATGCGGCCATGTACTCCCCATTGACTTGCTTCTTACACGATAGCATCAAAATGGCAATCGCGAACACTTTCTGATTTTCGAGAAAAAAAGGGGAACCACTATTCCGCCGACATTCTAGCCGCCATTGCTCCGCAGTACGTATAGTTACGACAAAGCCGATGAGTGCGTTGAATACAGCTCGTCCAACTCTATCTTCAGTACAAAGGACAACTCTCTATCCCCGCGCGTTTGGACGGGAGGGGCAGGCAAAATTTCAAAAAATGGTCATTTTGACCTTCCAAAACAGACTTTTTTCTGCACAAGGAGAACCAAGCGGCTCAGAGGCCCGCCCTTTTAACTGTAGCATCCCAGCATCTTCCCTAGTAATCGCCGCAAAAATCCAGCAAATCCGTCGCACTTTTTTCTAGGCCCAATTTTTGGGTACCTAAAATTTTTGAGTCTCTAAATCCGGAAATTATGGCCGTACCGAGGAACGGGATGCGGCCCTGTATTCCCCATTGACTTGCTTCTTACACGATAGCATCAAAATGGCAATCGCGAACACTTTCTGATTTTCGAGAAAAAAAGGGGAACCACTATTCCGCCGACATTCTAGCCGCCATTGCTCCGCAGTACGTACAGTTACGACAAAGCCGATGAGTGCGTTGAATACAGCTCGTCCAACTCTATCTTCAGTATAAAGGACAACTCTCTATCCCCGCGCGTTTGGACGGGAGAGGCAGGAAAATTTTCAAAAAATGGTCATTTTGACCTTCCAAAACAGACTTTTTTCTACACAAGGAGAACCAAGCGGCTCAGAGGCCCCCCTTTTAACTGTAGCATCCCAGCATCTTCCCTAGTAATCACCGCAAAAATCCAGCAAATCCGTCGCACTTTCTTCTAGGCCCAATTTTTGGCTACCTAAAATTTTTGAGTCTCTAAATCCGGAAATAATGGCCGTACCGAGGAACGGGATGCGGCCCTGTATTCCCCATTGACTTGCTTCTTACACGATAGCATCAAAATGGCAATCGCGAACACTTTCTGATTTTCGAGGACATTTCGACATTCTAACCGCAATTGCTCCGCAGTACGTATAGTTACGACAAAGCCGATGAGTGCGTTGAATACAGCTCGTCCAACTCTATCTTCAGTATAAAGGACAACTCTCTATCCCCGCGCGTTTGGACGGGAGAGGCCGGCAAACTTTCAAAAAATGGTCATTTTGACCTTCCAAAACAGAGTTTTTTCTACACAAGGAGAACCAAGCGGCTCAGAGGCCCGCCCTTTTAACTGTAGCATCTCAGCATCTTCTCTAGTAATCACCGCAAAAATCCAGCAAATCCGTCGCACTTTTTTCTAGGCCCAATTTTTGGGTACCTAAAATTTTTGAGTCTCTAAATCCGGAAATAATGGCCGTACCGAGGAACGGGATGCGGCCCTGTATTCCCCATTGACTTGCTTCTTACACGATAGCATCAAAATGGCAATCGCGAACACTTTCTGATTTTCGAGAAAAAAAGGGGAAGGGTTTAAACCACTATTCCGCCGACATTCTACCCGCCATTGCTCCGCAGTACGTATAGTTACGACAAAGCCGATGAGTGCGTTGAATACAGCTCGTCCAACTCTATCTTCAGTATAAAGGACAACTCTCTATCCCCGCGCGTTTGGACGGGAGAGGCCGGCAAAATTTCAAAAAATGGTCATTTTGACCTTCCAAATCAGACTTTTTTCTACACAAGGAGAACCAAGCGGCTGAGAGGCCCGCCCTTTTAAATGTAGCATCCCAGCATCTTCTCTAGTAATCGCCGCAAAAATCCAGCAAATCCGTCGCACTTTTTTCTAGGCCCAATTTTTGGGTACCTAAAATTTTTGAGTCTCTAAATCCGGAAATAATGGCCGTACCGAGGAACGGGATGCGGCCATGTATTCCCCATTGACTTGCTTCTTGCACGATAGCATCAAAATGGCAATCGCGAACACTTTCTGATTTTCGAGAAAAAAAAGGGATGGGCTTAAACCACTATTCCGCCGACATTCTAGCCGCCATTGCTCCGCAGTACTTATAGTTACGACAAAGCCGATGAGTGCGTTGAATACAGCTCGTCCAACTCTATCTTCAGTATAAAGGACAACTCTCTATCCCCGCGCGTTTGGAAGGGAGAGGCAGGAAAATTTTCAAAAAATGGTCATTTTGACCTTCCAAAACAACTTTTTTCCACACAAGGAGAACCAAGCGGCTCAGAGGCCCGCCCTTTTAACTGTAGCATCTCAGCATCTTCTCTTGTAATCACCGCAAAAATCCAGCAAATCCGTCGCACTTTTTTCTAGGCCCAATTTTTGGGTACCTAAAATTTTTGAGTCTCTAAATCCGGAAATAATGGCCGTACCGAGGAACGGGATGCGGCCCTGTATTCCCCATTGACTTGCTTCTTACACGATAGCATCAAAATGGCAATCGCGAACACTTTCTGATTTTCGAGAAAAAAAGGGGAAGGGTTTAAACCACTATTCCGCCGACATTCTAGCCGCCATTGCTCCGCAGTACGTATAGTTACGACAAAGCCGATGAGTGCGTTGAATACAGCTCGTCAAACTCTATCTTCAGTATAAAGGACAACTCTCTATCCCCGCGAATTTGGACGGGAGAGGCAGGAAAATTTTCAAAAAATGGTCATTTTGACCTTCCAAAACAGACTTTTTTCTACACAAGGAGAACCAAGCGGCTCAGAGGCCCGCCCTTTTAACTGTAGCATCCCAGCATCTTCCCTAGTAATCACCGCAAAAATCCAGCAAATCCGTCGCACTTTTTTCTAGGCCCAATTTTTGGGTACCTAAAATTTTTGAGTCTCTAAATCCGGAAATAATGGCCGTACCGAGGAACGGGATGCGGCCCTGTATTCCCCATTGACTTGCTTCTTACACGATAGCATCAAAATGGCAATCGCGAACACTTTCTGATTTTCGAGAAAAAACCACTATTCCGCCGACATTCTAGCCGCCATTGCTCCGCAGTACGTATAGTTACGACAAAGCCGATGAGTGCGTTGAATACAGCTCGTCCAACTCTATCTTCAGTCCAAGGGACAACTCTCTAGCCCCGCGCGTTTGGACGGGAGAGGCAGGCAAAATTTCAAAAAATGTTCATTTTGACCTTCCAAAACAGACTTTTTTCTACACAAGGAGAACCAAGCGGCTCAGAGGCCCGCCCTTTTAACTGTAGCATTCCAGCATCTTCCCTAGTAATCACCGCAAAAATCCAGCAAATCCGTCGCACTTTTTTCTAGGCCCAATTTTTGGGTACCTAAAATTTTTGAGTCTCTAAATCCGGAATTAATGGCCGTACCGAGGAACGGGATGCGGCCCTGTATACCCCATTGACTTGCTTCTTACACGATAGCATCAAAATGGCAATCGCGAACACTTTCTGATTTTCGAGACAAAAAGGGGAACCACTATTCCGCCGACATTCTAGCCGCCATTGCTCCGCAGTACGTATAGTTACGACAAAGCCGATGAGTGCGTTGAATACAGCTCGTCCAACTCTATCTTCAGTACAAAGGACAACTCTCTATCCCCGCGCGTTTGGACGGGAGGGGCAGGAAAATTTTCAAAAAATGGTCATTTTGACCTTCCAAAACAGACTTTTTTCTACAGAAGGAGAACCAATCGGCTCAGAGGCCCGCCCTTTTAACTGTAGCATCCCAGCATCTTCCCTAGTAATCACCGCAAAAATCCAGCAAATCCGTCGCACTTTCTTCTAGGCCCAATTTTTGGCTACCTAAAATTTTTGAGTCTCTAAATCCGGAAATAATGGCCGTACCGAGGAACGGGATGCGGCCCTGTATTCCCCATTGACTTGCTTCTTACACGATAGCATCAAAATGGCAATCGCGAACACTTTCTGATTTTCGAGGACATTTCGACATTCTAACCGCAATTGCTCCGCAGTACGTATAGTTACGACAAAGCCGATGAGTGCGTTGAATACAGCTCGTCCAACTCTATCTTCAGTATAAAGGACAACTCTCTATCCCCGCGCGTTTGGACGGGAGAGGCCGGCAAACTTTCAAAAAATGGTCATTTTGACCTTCCAAAACAGACTTTTTTCTACACAAGGAGAACCAAGCGGCTCAGAGGCCCGCCCTTTTAACTGTGGCATCCCAGCATCTTCCCTAGTAATCGCCGCAAAAATCCAGCAAATCCGTCGCACTTTTTTCTAGGCCCAATTTTTGGCTACCTAAAATTTTTGAGTCTCTAAATCCGGAAATAATGGCCGTACCGAGGAACGGGATGCGGCCATGTATTCCCCATTGACTTGCTTCTTGCACGATAGCATCAAAATGGCAATCGCGAACACTTTCTGATTTTCGAGAAAAAAAGGGGAAGGGTTTAAACCACTATTCCGCCGACATTCTAGCCGCCATTGCTCCGCAGTACGTATAGTTACGACAAAGCCGATGAGTGCGTTGAATACAGCTCGTCCAACTCTATCTTCAGTATAACGGACAACTCTCTATCCCCGCGCGTTTGGACGGGAGAGGCAGGAAAATTTTCAAAAAATGGTCATTTTGACCTTCCAAAACAGACTTTTTTCTACACAAGGAGAACCAAGCGGCTCAGAGGCCCGCCCTTTTAACTGTAGCATCCCAGCATCTTCCCTAGTAATCACCGCAAAAATCCAGCAAATCCGTCGCACTTTCTTCTAGGCCCAATTTTTGGCTACCTAAAATTTTTGAGTCTCTAAATCCGGAAATAATGGCCGTACCGAGGAACGGGATGCGGCCCTGTATTCCCCATTGACTTGCTTCTTACACGATAGCATCAAAATGGCAATCGCGAACACTTTCTGATTTTCGAGGAAAAAAGGGGAAGGGTTTAAACCACTATTCCGCCGACATTCTAACCGCCATTGCTCCGCAGTACGTATAG